>NC_051163.1:145122214-145170573 GCF_013339745.2 Dermacentor silvarum | reverse complement strand
TTTATATCAGAGGCTCCAGCAACAGTCACCAACGCCGCACGCATTTTGAGCTAACGCGGGCAAAACGCCGATGGCGTCGACAACAGTTCTGCGTGTTGTTGCTACCAAAGCCGCTCACCTTACTTCGTATGACATTGCTGTGTTGCTATCGCATTCATTGCTTCGCCCTTAGGGCGAAACTGTGACATTTTTTGTGCTCATGAGGGTTTTGACTGGTATTTAGAGCACAGGCTCCTCTCCCTGAAGAAAGCCGAACGCCATGCTGGGGTACACTTGTGTCCATTTGAATCAGTGGGCGCCGTGCGGTGGTAGAAATTGAACCTACGACTTCCTGCGGCCAAGGAGGGCAATCTACAACAAGGGCAATCAAACAAATGCACTCTACATGTGAAGTAGCGGGAGCCATTTTGACAAGACAAACTGAGCTGATGCACTCACCAAAGTAGCAGGGCAAAAAATTCTCTTGGGAAAGTTTCACCCACTGGAGACAGGCAGGTAATTGTGTTGTGACCCTATGTGAATGAGTAGGCCAATAGTAAAAGGTCGCTTGAAAGCTCGGCTATATGTTTGCCTCAGGCGCTGCCGGACACAGCGCAACGAAATTAGAAGCCTGAAGTACCTTTCTACTGCTTGGTAAGTTTGCCCATCAGTAAATGGCTTCGTGCAAGCAGTCCCTGTTCTGGCCTCTTGCTTCAGCTCATACATCCCCCCAGACAACTTGCTGAAGTAGGCTCAATCACAAAAACTTGGATACATCACAGGATGCATTCATGCTGCAGTTATGCTAATGTCACATGGCGCTCAAGTTTGAAGCTGGCCACCCACATTCCCTCTAAAGTATTATTGAAATCCATTCTATTGTCGATTTGCCATTAATATTTGGTCAGAGGTACCAATGTATTTAAACAAATTTAACATTATCATGACTTCAGCTGTGAAAACTTTTCAGTATATGTGAAAACTTCCTTGTGGTTACAGCATTTATAAAATATTGTGGACAGGTACATGAATATTTAGCTCATGTATGATGCCCACGTGCTACATAAACACTTTATGAAAGCATCTAGGGCTGGGATAGTTTAATTATTCTATTGGAATTGTTTTGTGCGTTGTAAGGGTAGCATTCTGCCTACATGATCATGATTGGCTGGCTATGTGCAGTGGATGATAAGAATGGAATATAGAAATGAAGGGAAAGGAATCACTACAGTATACCAGTCCTGCTGATACTTTGCAGCATACTTCTTGTGGAACGAGCATACGCACTAGGTATTTTTTATGCATTTGTTTATTCCTATTTTAAGCACTTAAGAAAATGACACAAAGTGGAAGGCTATGTTATATGCAGGGTAAAATCTTAAGTTAATTTCCAGAGCCACCTAGTTCAGCCTAATCTACGGCACACTAAGATTGTGTCGAAAAGCCAGCTACCAAAGAATCAAACAAAGGTGTAACTTACAAGAATGGACAAGTCTTATTTTCGAACCTTGAAAACATACATTTCAAATAAGAATTTAAGCTTAAGAAATCTGCACTTCTGGCTGGCCCTCCAGTTTCTTAACCTTCAGTAGTGTCGTCCCATAGTAGGTGGTCCTCAGTGGTGTCAGTTGAGCTTCAGATGCCAGTTCTCTTGAAGCTTTTGATGACAAGTGTCATCAGAAATCATGTTCTGTGCCTCTAGGACCAATGAACAGAACAGTTCCAGTGGCAGCCTTCTAAACTTGCCTCCCGGTGCCAGAGAATGATCAGAAATACTGAAAGTCTGTGATTCTTTGTATGTAGAAGGCAGCTGCTGACATGTTCTCATGAAGCCCATGCCGCCACATGAAGCACATCATCCAGTTGCTGCTTGCGTTGAAGTTTGTAGTTGGAATGCCCTGCTTCCTTGTAAGTCGGCGAGCGTCCTTCTGTATCATTTAAATTTACACAGCACACTCATGAAGCCCATGCCGCCACATGAAGCACATCATCCAGTCGCTGCTTGCATTGAAGTTTGTAGTTGGAATGCCCTGCTTCCTTGTAAGTCGGCGAGCCTCCTTCTGTGAGCCTCCTTCTGTATCATTTAAATTTACACAGAACAGCTGTCCAGAGGCTTCTGAGCTATAAAGCACTGCTACTTCAACTTGCGAGTAAAAATCAGTCTTGGGTCAGCGGAAATTCCAGCTTGCCTTGCTGGTAGCATTCAGCTTTTCATGCGGCCATCTCTAACGGCAGATGTGTACTTTGCTGACGCCGAAGTACCTTCTGAATTAACGACTGCCATTCTACAAAGCATGTTGAAATGCTTTGAGCTTGAAGTGGGTGCTATAGCTAGCTTGCGACCTTATGTGGCACGCTAGCAGTCTGATCACTCCATGCATGCGCGGCATGACCTGTCTAGACTGACAAAAAAAGGGGAAAATACTAGCTTTGTGCATATAGCACTAGATAGCTCCAGTGCTGGTACTGCCACTGGCATCCGCAGCTGGCCATTATCATCAGTCGAAGTCAAAACCAGGCCACCGGTTGCAGTGTTGAGTTGTAAGTGTGGTCATTGTGTGGGAGGGGGGAAAATATGCGAATTTTCATAATGTGCAAACTTACGGTGTGTACTATTATTAATTAACCAAGCAGGTATGCAGTAAGGCCTATATTGGGATTATTGCTGCTATTCAATAGGAATCTGTGTAATGAAAACAGCTTGGTGTGCCTGGCCTACAATTACTTGAAAATATGCATTTGCTTCCAATTGGTCCTTCACCAGCCACAAAGCTGGCTTCAAAACAATCATAAATATTACTTGTGCTGCTTTCACCACTTGTTAGTCTTTTAATGTTTATGCTCAATTCCTCATTTCTCAGTGTATTAATCAACACAACAAGTATTGTACTTAGTCTTCTGTCGTATGACAATAATGGTTCATTTGTTTGTGCAGCTGTTTTCACAACGCGGACGACACCGTGTCAAAGGAAGTTATGGAAAAGAGACTGAAATCAGTGCACTGGTACCCCTTGCAGCAATTGGGTAATGTGCTGTAGTAGTGAACTTTGCAATAAAGTTTTATCTCTGTTCATATTGCTTTCAGATGTTATAAATGTGATTTCCACATCACACACATACCATGACCTGAAGTTTTGGATGGAATGGTGAGCATATTTATGCAGTGAGCCATCTTCAGTGCCGACTGGCATACTCTAGTGTTCAAAGGCACTGAATATATTCTAATTAAGACTGCAAGACTGTAATGCAATCACAGTCAGAATTCATCAATTCAATAAACAATACACATTTGAACAGTGGTCTCCGGTACAATGGCATACTGACAATCAGTAGAATAGGTAGTAGACAGGTAGTAGACTTGTAGGCTTGTAGACCTGTAAACTAGTATGCCGATTGGCTAGTATACCACCAAGGTCTGAAATTAGGGTTAGCCAACAGACATGTAAGCTGATAGCTGGTTGGAATTTTTTACTGGAGATATTCATATAAAATTCCAGACCCGCCGTAGTGGCTAAGGCGTACGTACGTTGCTCTACTGAACTGAAAGCTCAGGATTGAATCCCGGGCGCAGTGGCATTTCGATGGAAGTGAAATGCACTAGATGCCTGTGTGCCATATGCATTGGGTGCACATTTTTTTAAAAGCCACAGGGAGTTAATTCGGAATGCCTCGATCAACAGCGTGTGCCTCATCATAAAATTGTGGTTTTGGCATGTAAAAACCCAGATTTTAATTTATTGAATTTCCAAATATGACCATATACAGGATGTTTCAGCGAACTCTTTCAAAAATTCTTAAAGGTTGCTTGTGGCAGGTATCACAATTCTAGTTCATGAGCTGGTCTACTCGAAGAGGCGGACGTTACTTCCACAAGAAATTGAAATGCATAATCGAATATTTAACAGAAATTTACTAATTAAGTTTTTAACTAATTACCTGATGGCTCATATTGCAATTTACAAATTGTAGCCTTGGAGTTCGCCAGGCGGATCCACTTGGAACAAATTCTTGGGATGACACCAGTTTCGAGATATAAATTGCCGAACTTTGCGGAGAAACGCATTGGCGTTCCTATTAGTTTCTTAACAAATCGTTGCTTTATGCATTGAAGCACAAAATTAACTGGAACGCCAATGCATTTCTCCGTAAAGTTCGCGAATTAATATCCCGAAACTGGTGTCATCCCGAGAATTCGTTCCGAGTGCATCGCCTTGCGAACTCCCCGGCTTCAATTTGTAAATTGCAATATGGGCCATCAGGTAATTAGTTAAAAACTGAATTAGTGAACTTTTGTTGATTATAGTCGATTATGCATTTCAATTTTTTGTGCAAGTAATGTCCGCCTCTTCGAGTAGGCCAGCTCATTAACTACAATTGGGTTATCTGCCACAGGCCACCTTAAATAAATTTTGAAAGTGTTCGCTGAAACACCCTGTATATAAGAGCGCCATATATGGACATACTAAAACTTTAGAAGTGGCCTTATATAGAAATGTCCCATATATGGGCATATTAAAGATTTGGCAGATATGGCCATATATATCATATAAGGGTCCCATATATGGACATATTAAGAATTGGGCAGATATGGCCATATATAGCATATAAGGGGGCCATATATGGGGATATTCAAAATTGGGCAGATATGGCCATATATGGCCCTTATATGCCATATATGGCCATATCTGCCCAATTTTTAATATGCCCATATATGGCCTTTTTCATATCAGTCCATATCTGACATTTTCGTAAGGGTATGCTCGTTCCACAAGAAGTATGCTGCAAAGTATCAGCAGGACTGGTATACTGTAGTGATTCCTTTCCCTTCATTTCTATATTCCATTCTTATCATCCACTGCACATAGCCAGCCAATCATGATCATGTAGGCAGAATGCTACCCTTACAACGCACAAAACAATTCCAATAGAATAATTAAACTATCCCAGCCCTAGATGCTTTCATAAAGTGTTTATGTAGCACATGGGCATCATACATGAGCTAAATATTCATGTACCTGTCCACAATATTTTATAAATGCTGTAACCACAAGGAAGTTTTCACATATACTGAAAAGTTTTCACAGCTGAAGTCATGATAATGTTAAATTTGTTTAAATACATTGGTACCTCTGACCAAATATTAATGGCAAATCGACAATAGAATGGATTTCAATAATACTTTAGAGGGAATGTGGGTGGCCAGCTTCAAACTTGAGCGCCATGTGACATTAGCATAACTGCAGCATGAATTCATCCTGTGATGTATCCAAGTTTTTGTGATTGAGCCTACTTCAGCAAGTTGTCTGGGGGGATGTATGAGCTGAAGCAAGAGGCCAGAACAGGGACTGCTTGCACGAAGCCATTTACTGATGGGCAAACTTACCAAGCAGTAGAAAGGTACTTCAGGCTTCTAATTTAGTTGCGCTGTGTCCCGCAGCGCATGAGGCAAACATATAGCCGAGCTTTCAAGCGACCTTTTACTATTGGCCTACTCATTCACATAGGGTCACAACACAATTACCTGCCTGTCTCCAGTGGGTGAAACTTTCCCAAGAGAATTTTTTGCCCTGCTACTTTGGTGAGTGCATCAGCTCAGTTTGTCTTGTCAAAATGGCTCCCGCTACTTCACATGTAGAGTGCATTTGTTTGATTGCCCTTGTTGTAGATTGCCCTCCTCGGCCGCAGGAAGTCGTAGGTTCAATTTCTACCACCGCACGGCGCCCACTGATTCAAATGGACACAAGTGTACCCCAGCATGGCGTTCGGCTTTCTTCAGGGAGAGGAGCCTGTGCTCTAAATACCAGTCAAAACCCTCATGAGCACAAAAAGAAGTAGGTCTGGGCCATTCCCAATAGTGGCAATTTCCCATGTGGTGCCCCAAATTCCCTTTCCAAGCACTGAGGTCCCATAATAGCCAAGCACCAGGTGCTGTGCAAGAACCTTATGAGTGTTGTTTATGTGTGTGGACTGCTTGAAAACTCTTGAGGACTGTGAATGAAGGAAGAAGAAACAGAAGGCGAGCCAGGCGCAGATTGCGTGCTTGGCAGTGTTCAGAAAAGAAACAATAGAGAAGGAAGAAGAGAGGTGGGTGCCAAATGGGCAGAGGGGGCTAGCAACTTAGAAGACGCAGGACCAGTGCGCTGTTTCGGGAGCTCCTGCCGTGGTACCTGAGGCAGCCCTGAGGACAACACGCATGCCTGTTGGTGCAGACGCAGAGTGGCGCCTGGCGTGATGCCGTTTGGAGCAGGCCTGGCTGTAGCCTGCTCGTAGCCACCTGTTGGAGCATCTTTAGGCTGTGTCCGGGGTGAGGCCTAACCGAGGCCTTTGTTTTGAAGCCGCCTTTTGCTCGAGGTGGCATGTGAGGTTGTGGCGGTGGAAGCAATCCGCCCGACAGCCATTCGAGTCCTCGGGCCACGGTAATGCAGCCGTCGCCTGCCTCATCTGATGACCATTGCCGTCACCCTGCCTTGGCTGGCCTTCCACGAGGGTCATCATGCCTTGGGTCGCCTCCAATGGAAATCGTCGCGACAGCTAGACGATCTACCACTGATCGACGAAACCATCAGGAATGTAGCCATGAGACGTACTTGCTCTTTTCTTGAACGCTGCGCGTAGGACTTAGTGTAGACGTGTTTGTTTTAGGGACCTTTGATATGTATTCTGTTACAGTCTTATCATCTTAAATTTTGGTTCACATCGGTTCGCGCGTCTCTGACGTTCATTACTGCTTGACTGCACACAGACATACATGCCAAACAACTATCCATCACACCAGACCGGGAGCATGCTTGTACCTATTTCACCGGTAGGTACCTAGCGGCTGCACTTGCCTCAAGGCAGCCGAGGCTGATGCTCTTCAACAAGGCCATCTGTCGTTGGACAATAAGTGCCCAGAGAGCACGCATGAAATCTCTTTCAAGATGTGAACCCTCACAAGAAGCCGAGCACCAGGCCAAGGGACATCTCTACCCATCAGAAAGAAACGGAGGTTTTCTGGCGGCACGGGAATTTGAACTCAGTACCTCCCACATACGAGGCGGATGCTCTACTGCTATACCACTACTGCGGTAGATTCATCCAGTTGAAATGGTTAGTCATGAGGATCTGAGACCGCTTTAGCATCCAGGAGAACCAAAAATTGGGCAAGCTGTTATGTATTCATGGTTGAAATGTTGAAAGCGGCATGGGCAAACGCAGACAAAGGAGTGCTTGCACTCTCTTCATTTCTCTGCCTCTCGGTCTGCATTTGTTTTTTAACTGCTTTAAACATTCTAATCGCTTTAGCTGTACCCATGACTGTTATTTTCATTGTCGACCTATTACAGCACCTGGCATTGTGTATATAGCACAGCATGACTAACATGGGAGTGCCAATGTTGCTGTAAGTGACTGCCATGTACTTAACAGAAAAATTTATGGAGGCGTAATGGAATAAGATGAGCGTCTACAGCTCCAACAGTATCCCATATTATTATTATTAAGCCCTTGTCTTCAATGAGCCTACTGGATAATTATTAGGATAGGAACTTTTCCTTGTGTGTGTTGAGGGCTTTACTAAATCCATTAGGAGCAAGTTTGAATTTTTTTGAGGCTACAGCACCAAGTAGTTCACAAGAAAGTTTCTCACTATTAAGCAACAATGGGAAAGAAGCATTGTTGCTAATATTCAGTAACAGTGACGCACGCTGTTTGCGGCGGTATGCATGAGGAAACAGTTCCCTTTCTTTTTGCTTTTTAGTTTCGCAAGTTTGAATTTGACTGTAGCACGCTGATGCCTACAAGATGAAGAGAAGATATACAATAAAGCTTGCTCAGAGTCGGTTACTTTAGCGAGCCCTGCTCAGTTTCTGATCGAGATGTATGAAGCTATGCATGGACTAAATGTACTATCACATATTTCTACTACTAGCACTAAACTTAGTACTAAGTTAAACAGAAAGATACTAAAGAACTCTTCCCTGATACCCAACAACAAACAGCATGCTTGTGTGTGCGTCACTGATGCAGAATGTAACTAACACTTTAATTGTGTTGCCTCAAAAATGAACTTTTTTGAGAACTACCGAATGCTCCGTCCCCAAATAAGGTACGAAAAAAGCAACCTCCTCCCACAGTGGCTAGTAAGGCTGCAGCTAAGCCCCTAACCATTACAATGAAAAGCATGCAAGTTATCAATTGGCTAGATTGCCATGCAGCGCATAATACAGGATGCCATTGACCCATGGGCGAAAGCCGTATACCCTGCCGTGATGAGTGCTACAGGTGCTGCAAATGTTATCGCAAGCAATTATAATGCTGACACTGCCATCCTAGACACGCTGTTCTGCGTAAGTAGCTGAAGGGTCTCCTGCAACAACTTGGCATTCAAGACAATGCCATCACTGTGGAAGACAAATTGGAGTCAGATCTATCACCAAACTTGTCAAACGGGTGAATATGGTCTCAAAACAAGCACTGGTGTTGCAGTTTTGAGGCAAACCAATGAATGCACACAGGTTGAGAAGCAGCAGAAAGTTCGAAAAACTGAATTGGTAAACTTGATTCAGGGTATCAAGGTAAGAATATGCCACCGACACTCAAGGCAGGCAGATGGATTTGTTTTGTGCCCGGGCATGTGAACGAGCGAGCCTGATGCACAAGATCGCAAAAAAAGCTCGACCAATTCTGTTGCCTCAGATGCTGCTGGATGCAGTGCAGTGGCAAATAAAGACCTGAAGTGCCTTCAGAAAACCAACTTACTTGGTTGGTTTTGCTTTCTCGTTTTTTGATCTGCTATGTACTCCTTCCGAGTAATCATTATAGATGCAGCATCTGCTTTTTAAGGCTTGTTTTTTTAGGTTATTATTTGCTGGGCCAGCGCACATGCTTCAACCTACCTTCACATATTTTTAGAGGCAAGCGTCATGCTGTGCGATAATCTGGATTGTCTCTTATCACCTCTGGTATACTAGGCCGTACCAATCTGTCATGGCACATGGCTATGATGTGGTTCTATTAGGGGGTCCTAGTGACTCCAATATTTGGTTGCTTTATCATTAATGTGATGCCCCATGATGGTCTTGTTCAGTACTTATAAATATCACATTTCTTCAGTAAACTGCAGTTGAAAGTAAGCGCCAAACCCGTGTTTACGCAAACCGATCTCTGCTCTACCATTTTCCAGTGATTATGCTCTCAGTAACGTGCTTAATAAGATTCTCATTTTCTACGGAAATTGTTCATGTGTGTCACAATGGCTCATAGAGAGATTCAGCTATACCTTTGCAATCCTCCACCTTGAAATCCCTATTCATCGGCTTACAGTAAGAGTCTTAAAATCGATTTCGCTCCTTTACAGACACTTTCGCCCATATTTTCACTGCACATGCTTTCGCTCTTCCCTTATATCCTCACAATTTTCTAGTGGCCCCATGACCTGTGCAGCACTCTCCAAGTGAAACAACTTATTCCATACATTTTCACTCAGTAATTTCATTTCTGTAAGTTCTGTACTAGACACTAGCTAATTATTTTATTCCTTAAAAATTTTATTTCTCTTTCATAGCAATTACTCCGGCTGCTATTAGAAAATAGCAAAACATTATTTTTATAATGCCTTCAATGAATCAACCTTCAATGATTTAGCCTGCATATCATGTACAGCATGCAGCTCTTCTGCAATGTTTCACCTTAATCCAAAATTTAACTATCTCGATCTAGATGCAGATGCTTGCTATGCATTGCCCTTCTTGTGATTACTTTTATATGTGCACCTATGATTCATCGCAGTGTTCTTAGAGTATCACGGATGAACATCAGTTCTTCCTATTTATGGAGGTGCTGTTATGCAGGCAGTGTCTGACAAATTGAACATCTTTCCTAAAGTTCGGAAAGCAGACACAATTCTATATGAAGGAAGAATAGAACCTGATAACCTTTCTTTCTCATACAATCACCCCCAATGAATATATACACAAAAGAAAAACTAAATTTTCTTTTAGTTCTATATAGCTTAAGAGTAACTCATTACTCATTAGTTTGCTGAGCTATCTACAACTGAAACTGTTGCAGCATGTCAGAAATGCTACAGTGCATTGCACATTATGTTTATCATCAGTAAATGAGCATTTTCAGGCATCAAGCTCAGCATATCAAAGATATTATTTTGGCCTTTGAGAGGTTAAAATGTCCACAATTTTGGCCATCAATTCCATCCCATATGATATAGGCCACATGACAACACAAACACATCCAAATAAGCTAACATGTTGACATCTTCAATGCCTATAAAATCGTCAGCAACTTTCCATTTGTTGTTGCTTATATGAAGACCAAATTTACATGTCCCTTGCATAAACTTATGGCAAGAATATCATGATCACAAGTATTAATTTCTATAATTATGACTTAAACTCACTCTAAAACAATCTAATAAATGTAGCACTGACATATATACATACCTGGCCAAAATATACCCAGAGCCTAACTAGTGTTGGCCAATTAAACGAGGAAATATAACTTATTTCACTTAAAATATAGTCTGTGGTACTTTACCCAAATATGACTCGAAGGAAACTGCACAAATCTGAGTGGCGATGTGGGCTTGTTGGTTGTTTATGTTGAAATGAGCGAGCTGTAGCGCGAACAGGGAATAAAGATATGAGAAGGCACAATGAAGTGCTACGTGTGTGTATTCTTTGTGCCTTCTCGTGTATTTTTCCCTGTGCGTGCTACAATTCGCTCGTTACACAAATCTGTTACCAAGCTTCTTATCGTCATTTATTTCATCTTTAAGGGCCTCTGTCAGGGCATTACGTTAGGGGTGGCATATTCATGCAGTCGTCTCTAGCATTCACTCAAACCATTACCAAATGTTCACACCCTAAATGTATAATTGCTTTTAATGATGAACAAGTCTGCAATTCTATTGTCTGCGAGCATCGACAATACATATCCTGACCTCTGCAGTGACTGATCTGCTACAAATTATCTTTGAGGTTCTTAAGCTGCGTGATTTTGTACTTTTATGTTTAATAATGCACTAGGTGAGACCATGAGTATACTTTATATGGCTTCGTTTTCAAATTTAAGTAACTTCAGGGTGATGAACACACACACACTTATGGAAACATGAAAATGAGAACCAGGGGGGGTTTGAATTTACCATATTTTTTCCATTTCCTGCCGATAGCCAGGAGGTGCTCCAGCAATGACAGTCCCCTGTCTGCACCGCCCCATGGAGGCCAGCTGCCACTGAGAAAACACGGATTATTATTATTACCAGATATTAGCTAGCAGCATCACATATGTAAGCCGACTTGTGTAGAACATTGCAAGACAGTTGAAGTGACATGTACATTAGGTGAATATTCATTTAAGACACATGTAACTGCAGTCATCCGTGTTGCTGACTGCATGTCTCTGCCTGCAGAGTAATGCAAATAGGCGTGCAGCTTACATGATATATGAAGCTCAAGTGCACTGTGTAGGTTATCAAGTTAGGTGTTGTTCTCTAGAGGTCTTTGTGATCAGTACACGTGATGCTATATGCACTGAAATGTGATGGTAAAGAACCGAGTGCTCCCAGTCATTCCATGAACTCAATACTATTGCTGCAGCTACGTGATAGCAGAAGGCTGTATGCACAAGTTCAAAGAGCTACCTAAAACAGGGTGCATGCCATAATTGATTACATGAATCAGTGGAAAAATGTCACTTGGTGGCTGCCACTAGATATGGGAATGGTTAAGTAGCGCTGCAAAGTGCTACTCAATGCTGGTTCCTAATTCCTTACATAACATTCACTACGTCAAAGAACAATGCCACTAAGTCCTGACCTGTCTGCCATGCAGATAAAGGTTACGCATTGCTGAAGTTGTGCTTGCAGGATGTGAAAAAAAGCTGTCCAAAAGAGAATTTAGCACATGGACAAGAATGTCAAAATGAAATCTAACCTCACTAAAGTTGTGGTATAGTGGCGACATTTCACACAATATTTCAATAGAACCATGAAAATTTCTGTTAAATTGAAAGCTTGCCTATATTGTTGTGTTGTACCCATGTATTAGTGCTATGACAAATGAAGGATCTAAGTTGACAGATGAAGCGACAAACTTAAAATGTCCACGTGCATACATGCTAAAAGGCAGTTTCCCTGTTTCATTACATTTTCCAAACTCTTGCAGAGCTGTTGTATACTCTACGAGTACAAAGCATGGCTCGATAATAGAATAAACCGCACAGTATGTGCTGCCACGCTAACAAATTGGTAAAAGAAAAACAAGGAAAGCTTCTGCTGTCATGATTTTACCATTAAGTGGGCTCAAATACTACACGAACACATATATCGAGAAAAAAAATTGGTTTCAACAAATGCAAGCAACGTGTGGAGTCAGCCCTATTATAACAGTTACCAACTCATGTGAGCAGAAAAGCAGGTGAGAGCACACTGGCTCAGGCTGAGCCATTTGCCTTTCCTGTAAATAAATCCTCACACTCTGAAGCTCATATTGATACTCCCTTCAGTCACGGTGTACATAATTGTGTGCACAACTTATTTTTGCCATTTCTGTGCAGCTGTGTCAAGGAAATGACCACAAAAACTAATCTTAGGGTAAATTAAACATTATGGTTACCTCAAGTACCTTCATTTCACTTGAGGGAAATGTATCGCTACCGAAGATAGCTTTGGAGAAGGCACTACAGTGTTTGACGGAAGGTGTGATGTGGGACATTTCTGTAGCAATTGCAAAATAATTTTCTTCTTTCTAGTAAAGCTTGCAACCAATAATTACCTTGTGCAGGTAACACACTAGTGACTCATTAATTTTTTATGAAGAGACCTATCATTACAGCGTGCACAACAATTAGACACCTAATCACTCTGTAATTATAGTGAATCACCATAATATGCAGTCATTCTACCATCTTGACTTGCTCTTAATGGAGTCTGCAGCACCTTGGCATATATTTATGTAAATTTCATACATGTATCGACAGTCAATCATACTTCGTCACTGAAGGGGTTAAGTGTAATCGGGCAATTTTTTCACGCCAGTGTGTGAATCGGGAATGCAGAACTTCAACGAGTTCCACTGAACGCAGTGTAAAGAAGGTAAGAGCAAATCACAACATTAAAAAAACATAATGCCCCCCCCCCCATGCCACAAAATTGCTGCAAAACCAGAAAAATGTTGGCTGGTATCAAAGTGGAGCCAATGCACACGAACATGCTTGATAATCTACTGGTAAGAGTTCGTGGAATTTCTTAGTCCCGATGATAGATTGATGATGATAAATAATAATTTAGCCTATAAACACATCCATGTAAGTCCCGAACAAGTTGAGATATCCATGAATCTAGCTTCCTGGATCTTGCGTTGTACTCACCTATACCAGAAGGATACGCCACAGAAAAGAAAAACCTGCATGCATGCTGGCATCTCTATGATACGAGCACTTGTCAGTTAAATAATAAAACGCACAGCTATAATTTCAGTCAATACAGAAAACAAATCAAGGTGAACACGGTTTCTTCAATAAGTTGTCCCAGACTGACCAAGGTGTTGTGTACTAACGATAAGCATTGGTGCACACGCTTCTTGGACAGCCCTGGGCAGTCCGGGGTGGCCAATCGAGCCTAGTATACATATTGAAAATCAGTCTGCACTCCAGTGAGCTATACATCCAGAGAGAAAAAGATCTCCATTTGTGTTCGCCCTATTGACTGCTCCAACTGTCTCTGCAGCTAAATCTTCGTACACCTTGCTGGTTTGGCACATCCCATTTGCTTAGCTCACCGAGGAAAGACACTGCATTAGAACGTTTTCCTTGTCGTTTGAACTTTGCCCTAGATCAGTTCATTGCTGCACATCTATGCAGCCGACATCACACGAAAACAATTTAACACTTTATCAGTAACAATCTCTCTCATTTTTGGAATGTTGTAGTAATCTTACAGTTCAATGCAAGCAACGGCGTAAAAGTTCCTTCACTGCTAAGAATGACTGTTCTCCAATTTTACGCATAGCAGTTATATCCACTAGAGAAGAAAAAAAAACTCATGATGCAAACAGCCGCAGCTATGCTGTGTAAACATTTGTATAGCCTTTCATATGAAAGTACCGCACAGTTGAGGCCACCTAAAAATACTGACAAGGAAGCTGTGCTGGACAGCTCTCTAGCTAGTGACATCAGCAACAGCAGCAAATAGTAATAACGAAAGTTGATAATTAATAATTTCATTTAGTAATGTCACCAGGGTGATTTGGAGGTCCACCAGCATGACAAAGCCCACTAATATAAACGAAGTTGGTTAAAATTCGGCTAGACGAATCGCCTAGCAGCCAGCCAGGTACACTCCGTCTCTGCAAAGACTATTACAAGGTGCCGCGCACACCACAGTGAAATAAATGCAAATGATATAGCTACATCTAGCTACAAAACTACAACGCTGAATTCAAACACATATAATAATACAAGATATTTCATAGCGTGTAGCATAGCATGACTCGAAACAAGGACGATCGATTGAATAACGCAGACCTTCAATCAAATTAATATGACAGCCAGCCTCTGTGCTAGTAGATCATTCGTACTTGTAATTGGGTTGACAGGGTCCGATGTACATACGCCACGAACTCCAAGGCAAACATAAAAATAATAGGGACTGTAGACGAAACTGAAGGAGCGGATTCGCCCGCTTGTGTTTACAGCCAAAACCGCATTCACGCGATTTTGTGCGCAACGGCGACGAGCGACGAAACGGGCCGTCGCGCGAACAGATCGCTTGGTCTTTTCGCTCAATCGCTCGGTTCTAGAAATTTAGAATACGTCGCTCGTCGCCCGGAAGTGCTATGAGCGACTAGCCAATAGCGCGAAGCCGGAACTGTATATACATCAGTCAAGTACTACCGATTGTCGAACGGAACGAGCAAACGACTAGATTTTGATACGTGCAAGGATAATAACGTAGTGAAATATTTAGAAATATTTATGCTGCTCTTTACACTAAAACCCGTTAAATTAATAAAGCAAGCGTCACGCCAGTTTCGGCGAGTATTTGCTGCCCTCATAAAGGCAACACCGGGGAGACGTCGCTCGTCTCGTCGCTTGCATGCTGTACGACTTGTAGGCGACGAACGAAAGCGACAGCCATCTCCATCGCGTCGCTTGTTGTCGCGCGCAAGATTGCGTGAATGCGGTTTATACTTTACGCGCTATCGCAACACGCACTGCTTCAAAATTATGCAAATAGCACATAGCAAGAGGGGGGGGGGGATTGTACGTACCTTTGTAAAAGTTGCGACTGGAAGTGGCAATCGCCAGGCACGCATTCTCTTCAGAAAAGGTCTTCTCGGGCGCCGCCGTCTACGTACGTGGCAGCTCCATCAGCAGTGACGCGGTTTGTGCAGTTTCACGATGAGCACTGGCATATAATCATCACTGCACTGCGACAACGCGCAGCCACGGTATTCAAAAGTTGAACCGTGCGCGCGACACATACAAACAAAGCGATCGCCGAGGGCCGCGCCGGTGAAGGCGCCCGCTGCTTCCCTTTACTTACAGTCGCGTTAAACTGCGTTGATGAGGACTCGTTCCGATTGCGTTCACGAATAACACACAAACCGCGGAGAACGTTGCGTTAACACGGATGCACGAACGAAAATTACACACGAAAACAGGCCTCGGTATCTAACAGCTGCCGTCCATGTGCTGCCGGCGCAGCAAGCTTACCAGTGTTGCCAAGCGATACATTGCATTGGACATTCCACGTTTGGTTTCGGTTTGGATTTCACTGAATGTGTCAAAACTTTAGCTTGGTGGTAATTTTTGGCAGTATTTCATTTAATGGGGCTTGAATAAAGTCTCTAGATTGACTGATGTAGCAAACTTTTTGTCTGTGCTTGTGCAGTAGCTGATATAACGAATAGGAATTCGTGCAGCAGGTTTCCTAACTCATGCTTTAATATTCCCAGGCTGCTTTACATAGGCGGTATATATGATGGCAAAAGTATATGATCATGCTCTCTCTCAAAAAGTAGACATATTCATCGGGTGTGGTTGTGAGCCAACGTGCAAAACCATGAGTTGATTGTGTGTGTTTCTGCGATAAAATTCACTTCAACTCGTTACTACCTGCTCGGTGCAAGCACATTCATTTCGATCGAGATGCTTTGCCTATAGCTGCAGTGCAAAGCATCGCATGTACGTGTTACGTGCAGTATAGCTACATCTCGTATATAAGGCCATGCTGTCCGGCAGGCGCGGTGCAGACGGCAGTAGCGCACCCAGGACCTCTGCCGGGGGTGGGGGTACATTTGTGTGTGTGTGGGGGGGGGGAAGCAAACACTTTACATAATATGTAATTACCTTGCTTTAGCCAGAGGAATCCAACAGCAACTCAAACGCCTAATAACTATAATACAAAACATAATTATAACAATAAATAATAATTATAATAATTATAATTTTAATATATAAGGGTGATGACAATGTTTATTTCTTCAGCATTTTACTCAAAGTAATTTAAGAGTGAATGAGTAAATAGAAGACAGTAGGTGATAGAGTGTTTTTGTTAATCCGGAAAATTCGACCTCAAGCCATCTCCTGAATGGTAATGACAGTGTGCACTGAGCGCTGAAGGTGCACGTTGGACTGGTGGGGCTGGACGCGTGAGTGGAGGGGGGGGGGGTTACAACTACAATTTAGGTATACTTTTAAATCCTTATATGGCAATATAAGGCGCTTACTTGCAGCCATATATGACAGTAGAACGCCTATTTGTACCCTTATATGACGTTATAAAGCCTTACTTGCAGTCATATATGGTAGTATTAGGCCATATCTGGACCCTTATATGGCAGTGTAAGGCCATATCTGGACCCTTATATGGCAGTATAAGGCCATATATGGACCCTTATATGGCAGTATAAGGCCATATATGGACCCTTATATGGCAGTATAAGGCCGTATCTGGACCCTTATATGGCAGTATAAGTCCTTACATGGATCCTTATATGGCAGTATAAGGCCTTATATGGGCACTTATATGTCCAAATATGGCCATAAATAAAACATATAAGGGCCATATCTGACATTTTCGTAAGGGTACGCACTAGGTATTTTTGATGCATTTGTTTATTCCTATTTTAAGCACTTAAGAAAATGACACAAAGTGGAAGGCTATGTTATATGCAGGGTAAAATCTTAAGTTAATTTCCACAGCCACCTAGTTCAGCCTAATCTACGGCACACTAAGATTGTGTCAAAAAGCCAGCTACCAAAGAATCAAACAAAGGTGTAACTTACAAGAATGGACAAGTCTTATTTTCGAACCTTGAAAACATACATTTCAAATAAGAATTTAAGCTTAAGAAATCTGCACTTCTGGCTGGCCCTCCAGTTTCTGAAACTTCAGTAGTGTCGTCCCATAGTAGGTGGTCCTCAGTGGTGTCAGTTGAGCTTCAGATGCCAGTTCTCTTGAAGCTTTTGATGACAAGTGTCATCAGAAATCATGTTCTGTGCCTCTAGGACCAATGGACAGAACAGTTCCACTGGCAGCCTTCTAAACTTGCCTCCCGGTGCCAGGGAATGATCACAAATACTGAAAGTCTGTGATTCTTTGTATGTAGAAGGCAGCTGCTGACATGTTCTTATGAAGCCAATGCCGCCACATGAAGCACATCATCCAGTTGCTGCTTGCGCTGAAGTTGTTAGTTGGAATGCCCTGCTTCCTTGTAAGTCGGCGAGCGTCCTTCTGTATCATTTAAATTTACACAGCACACTCATGAAGCCCACACCGCCACATGAAGCACATCATCCAGTCGCTGCTTGCATTGAAGTTTGTAGTTGGAATGCCCTGCTTCCTTGTAAGTCGGCGAGCCTCCTTCTGTATCATTTAAATTTACACAGAACAGCTGTCCAGAGGCTTCTGAGCTATAAAGCACTGCTACTTCAACTTGCGAGTAAAAATCAGTCTTGGGTCAGCGGAAATTCCTGCTTGCCTTGCTGGTAGCATTCAGCTTTTCATGCGGCCATCTCTAACGGCAGATGTGTACTTTGCTGACGCCGAAGTACCTTCTGAATTAACGACTGCCATTCTACAAAGCATGTTGAAATGCTTTGAGCTTGAAGTGGGTGCTATAGCTAGCTTGCGACCTTATGTGGCACGCTAGCAGTCTGATCACTCCATGCATGCGCGGCATGACCTGTCTAGACTGACAAAAAAGGGGAAAAATACTAGCTTTGTGCATATAGCACTAGATAGCTCCAGTGCTGGTACTGCCACTGGCATCCGCAGCTGGCCATTATCATCAGTCGAAGTCAAAACCAGGCCACCGGTTGCAGTGTTGAGTTGTAAGTGTGGTCATTGTGTGGGAGGGGGAAAAATATGTGAATTTTCATAATGTGCAAACTTACGGTGTTAATTAACCAAGCAGGTTAATTAACACCGTTAATTAACATTAATTAACCAAGCAGGTATGCAGTAAGGCCTATGTTGGGATTATTGCTGCTATTCAATAGGAATCTGTGTAATGAAAACAGCTTGGTGTGCCTGGCCTACAATTACTTGAAAATATGCATTTGCTTCCAATTGGCCCTTCACCAGCCACAAAGCTGGCTTCAAAACAGTCATAAATATTACTTGTGCTGCTTTCACCACTTGTTAGTCTTTTAATGTTTATGCTCAATTCCTCATTTCTCAGTGTATTAATCAACACAACAAGTATTGTACTTAGTCTTCTGTCGTATGACAATAATGGTTCATTTGTTTGTGCAGCTGTTTTCACAACGCGGACGACACCGTGTCAAAGGAAGTTATGGAAAAGAGACTGAAATCAGTGCACTGGTACCCCTTGCAGCAATTGGGTAATGTGCTGTAGTAGTGAACTTTGCAATAAAGTTTTATCTCTGTTCATATTGCTTTCAGATGTTATAACTGTGATTTCCACATCACACACGTACCATGACCTGAAGATTTGGATGGAATGGTGAGCATATTTATGCAGTGAGCCATCTTAAGTGCCGACTGGCATACTCTAGTGTTCAAAGGCACTGAATATATTCTAATTAAGACTGCAAGACTGTAATGCAATCACAGTCAGAATTCATCAATTCAATAAACAATACACATTTGAACAGTGGTCTCCGGTACAATGGCATACCGACAAACAGTAGAATAGGTAGTAGACAGGTAGTAGACTTGTAGGCTTGTAGACCTGTAAACTTGTATGCCGATTGGCTAGTAGACCATCAAGGTCTGAAATTAGGGTTAGCCAACAGACATGTAAGCTGATAGCTGGTTGGAATTTTTTACTGGAGATATTCATGTAAAATTCCAGACCCGCCGTAGTGGCTAAGGCGTACGTACGTTGCTCTACTGAACTGAAAGCTCAGGATTGAATCCCGGGCGCGGTGGCATTTCGATGGAAGTGAAATGCACTAGATGCCTGTGTGCCATATGCATTGGGTGCACATTTTTTTAAAAACCACAAGGAGTTAAAATAATTCGGAATGCCTCGATCACCAGCGTGTGCCTCATCATAAAATTGTGGTTTTGGCATGTAAAAACCCAGATTTTAATTTATTGAATTTCCAAATATGACCATATACAGGATGTTTCAGCGAACTCCTTCAAAAATTCTTAAAGGTTGCTTGTGGCAGGTATCACAATTGTAGTTCATGAGCTGGTCTACTCGAAGAGGCGGACGTTACTTCCACAAGAAATTGAAATGCATAATCGAATATTTAACAGAAATTTACTAATTAGGTTTTTAACTAATTACCTGATGGCTCATATTGCAATTTACAAATTGTAGCCTTGGAGTTCGCCAGGCGGATCCACTTGGAACAAATTCTTGGGATGATACCAGTTTCGAGATATAAATTGCCGAACTTTGCGGAGAAACGCATTGGCGTTCAATTAGTTTCTTAACAAATCGTTGCTTTATGCATTGAAGCACCAAATTAACTGGAACGCCAATGCATTTCTCCGCAAAGTTCGCGAATTAATATCCCGAAACTGGTGTCATCCTGAGAATTCGTTCCGAGTGGATCGCCTTGCGAACTCCCCGGCTTCAATTTGTAAATTGCAATATGGGCCATCAGGTAATTAGTTAAAAACTGAATTAGTGAACTTTTGTTGATTATAGTCGATTATGCATTTCAATTTTTTGTGCAAGTAATGTCCGCCTCTTCGAGTAGGCCAGCTCATTAACTAGAATTGGGCTATCTGCCACAGGCCACCTTAAATAAATTTTGAAAGTGTTCGCTGAAACACCCTGTATATAAGAGCGCCATATATGGACATACTAAAACTTTAGAAGTGGCCTTATATAGAAATGTCCCATATATGGGCATATTAAAGATTTGGCAGATATGGCCATATATAGCATATAAGGGTCCCATATATGGACATATTAAGAATTGGGCAGATATGGCCATATATAGCATATAAGGGGGCCATATATGGGGATATTCAAAATTGGGCAGATATGGCCCTTATATGCCATATATGGCCATATCTGCCTAATTTTTATTTGCCCATATATGGCCTTTTTCATATCAGTCCATATCTGACATTTTCGTAAGGGAAGGGCCAGAAATGCCAAAAAGCGCCATGACATGTGATGGTTTATCAATGTATGGCTGTAAATGTGAATGGCTGTAAATGTACGCGTATTATGACTTGCAAATGGTATATGTAACGTGACTATACGCACCCTGCGCCAAAGCTTTGCAGAGTAGACAGCAGCGCCAGAACACACAGCCTAGCGAGTGGGTGAAGCAAAACTGGAGAGACGCTGTATATACATTGGCCTTGACACTTTCGATTGGTTATCACGAGGCAAAAGACTGTCCGAGTAGTGTAAACGTCGAAAGTGCGCATGCGCAGGGCGTAACACTCAGGCGAGCGACGAAAAGTGACCGCTATCGTTTGGAATGGCGTAAAATTTTCATCACCTCTCTAGCGGCCGGTGTCGGCGACGCTGGGGTGAAAAATGTAAACGTCGTAGCGCCGTCTGAACAAAGCAGGGTGCCCACAGCATGTCACTGTAAATTGTGTAAAATATATGGGTATTAAAATAATGACAATGACGAATGACTGACTAATGATAATGTTGAAGGCAGACTGACATTGGGTTCAAGACCCAATGTCAAAACATCGGTGTGCAGCAGTGAAATAGCTTCCTCAATATCGCAACAATGCGAAAACTGTGTTGTTTTGAACAAAATACAGCTGGTTGTTTTAGTTAAAACACTGTTAGAGAATATCGGTTAGGGTTTAGGTTCGTTTGAGGCCTTGATTGGTGATTCGGGCACGGCTTTCGGTTCATGTTTGGTTCGACGCCCGCAATGCATTGGTATCGTCACTGCAAGTAAGTTTCACACTCAACCTTTCTTTTATATGAAATCTACTTAGAAAAACGATACCACTTAGCAGCCGCAATGACAGATATATGTGTGCTACGAAAAAATGCGTGAAGAACACCAAGAAACCGAGCACCGTTTTCACATCGTTTATATCGAAAGGATAGGCTGTGGCCATGGACAGATGATAGCTGTAGGTGCATGTGAGGTGGAACGAGACGACTGTGACTACATACTCAGGCACGCGCACATTTCTGTATGTTCCCGAACGCGCAAGAAATGGGCAACTAAATAAAATTGGCGTAACTCGTCATTATCAAACAAGCACCGTATCGAGCCTTCTTAGTTTTCACGACACCCTTGAATTGGTCCTCTTCGCTTTGGCTACCCAATTTGCCTCCAATACTTCTGGCGAAACTCTTAGCGGGGAGTTTTTCCACTGCGAGATCGTCACCCCACTTCCCATCACGATTTCTAGTTACACATTGATTACGACTTTGTTTCGCGCTCACTGCTCCCGATACGATTAGTGTGGGTATCTGGGCATAGAGGTCTCTTTCTCAAACCAAATGGATAATTCCCTGGCTCTTTCCGGGGCATGGTTTCTACACTTCTGGCCGCATGTTTATCACTGCAGCCAGATCGCGCAGTTATATTCTGTGTCAAACCCCTTGCAGTCTTGTTGCGCCTAGACTGTGCACCCATCGCAGTTCCCTTTCAAGGTAGGGCCCATGCGGCGCGGCCGTATGCAGCCGCTGCCGAAGCAAAACGAAATAGAAAAATTTATGGATCTAATGTTCGTTCAGCTTTTAGAAAGCAAATACAAAATGTATTTAGAATTCACAGCATTGTAATGTATTGATGTGTATTATAGCACTGATTTGAAGTGCCAATGTATTGATTTGTTATTTTTGTTACTGTCCATCTGACTTCAATACTGGGCTGCTGGTATCTACAAATAAATAAATAAATATTCGGACTGTGCAGAGGCCGTCGCGTATGTCTGAAATGTGACAACGGTGCATCGCAATTGCTCGCTGCAGCCCTGTCTTCAGGCCAATCACTTGAAAGTGAGCTTCACATATCGAGTAAATTCACATTTTCTATTTCACACTCTATTTTTCTGTCTATACTGGAGACCGAAGTGCTCTAGTTGGGTGAAAAAATGTCGGGTCCATTGGTTTTTCTAAAATTTGGACGCATTACTTCAACGCGACCCTTTGCAGCAATATTTTTGAGCACCGGTCAACTCGGGGGTTTCACTTGCTAAAACTACAATCCCATTATGAGTCACGCCGTTGCGAGGGGGCTTAATTTTCACCACCTGGGGTTACTTCTTTAGTGTGCGTCCAAAGCAAGGTACACGAGCGTTTTTGAGTCCGCTCCCACTGGAATGCGTTCGCCACGTCTGCGATAAAATCCGCGACCTCGAGCTCATAGTCGCTGCGCTGCCGCAGCTGTGTACTCGTTTTCAGGCCACGTGCAAAATCATCGCTCTTCCTGCGCGCCATGAATCCGGTACGCGGCTATGGGTGGGACGTTGTTCAATGCCTGTCGGGTCAGACGTACCAACCTCTGCCGGGCCTTCGGTTGAAGTGTCAATGACATTTTTTCATTCACTGCTGCAGAACATATTGTTGGCATGTTTAAAACGCTTCATACCGGATGATAATGATAAACGCAAGTTGAAGGGCAGGTAAGTGTTCCCATTAAAACTCCATGCAACGTCTGTCTGCCTATCCGCATTCACCCCTTGTTGCTCTTCGCAGAAATGTCGCACGCATAAAGCTGGTGATTGCTATGGTGTCCAGAGTTAGATCAGTAGTGAGTAAAATATACATGAGTAGGACTAATCTTCATTTCGTTCTTATTTTCTGAATACCAAAATTACACCCCCGCTATATCTTATATAGCAAAAAAGAAAGATTCCCAGTCGGAGTAACAAATCTTCATTGAAAAGAAAAGGGCAAGGAAAAGCGCCTTGTGTTGTGGAAAAATATTTTGTTGTTTAGAAATTAACCGTGTTTTATTATTCTTAAAAGGAACCGAACATCAAAGGAAGCAGGGTAAATGTGCACAAGATATTCAAACCGAAAGGCGCGATACCTAATTTCACAGTGACATACATAAAAGTGGTAGCATCCACATATTGAACTTGCGCTTTCGCTTTAGTTGTGTGCACGTCTTATTCTTTTTGTGTGCATTCACGACGGTCAGTTAAACAAATTATTGACTTTCGCGAATAATGCAATCGCTTTATTCTGTGGAGCCTTGAAATAGTCGTGCTAGCGCAGTAGACTAACCCTCACCTTTTTTCCAAGAACGTCGGCTAAGCTTTCAGTTAGTCTACAACACAAGGGGAAGAGGTAGCCATCGGCTTTCGCGACCAAATTTCAGCCAAATGGCTTCAGGAAAAAGTGGCTAAAGCTATGCATACGCGTTGAATTCCTTCGGCAACTACAGCATTAGGACGTGCTACGATGGTGGCCATATTATCGCGACGGCTTCACTGCCAGTGCACTGCCAGCATACCGCCAGTGTACGGCCAGTGTGTGCCTGTATACTTACGTATACAGGCGCACATGCCCATTGCTTTTGGTTTCTTGGCCCAGTATCGCTGCTTGATCCATATCTGCAACAAGTATAGCTTGGTGCAGTTCAGCATTACCACAGGATACTGTTTTAATGTAATAGCATTATAGGCGGACTTCATTACTTTGTAGGTAGCTAACAGAAAACGTGGGCTGGGCATGGATATAGTGCAGTAGTAAACTGGGCTATGGTCATACTATGCCCCCCCCCCCCCCTTCGTTTTTGTTTAATAACTGCACACTGATGGGAAGGTAAGCTAGGCCCGATAATCTCGAAGCCAGCATAATGTGACGCAGAAGGCGCGCAGTTTTATGGCATTTCAATATACGCATCAAGAAACCTTCGCTTCACCTTGCTTGCAGCATGTGCGTTGGACGTGGCTTCATCGTACCTACATGAAAATATATACCACTTAAGCTTACAAAATGTTATCGTTCTTCTTTCTGGGGTTTTACGTGCCAAAACCAGTTCTGATTATCAGGCACGCCGTAGTGGAGGACTCCGGGTTAATTTTGACCACCTGGGGTTCTTTAACGTGCACTACAACGCAAGTACATGGACGTTTTTGCATTTCGCCCCCATCGAAATACGGCCGCCGCGGCGGGGATACGATCCCGCGGTCTCGTGCTCAGCAGCGCAACGCCTTAGCTGACTGAGCTACCGCGGCGGGTAAAAATGTTATCGTATACTTCAATAATTAGCGGTAGCTAAATTCTGTCCGTTATATTTACCTTCTTTCTTTTTTTTACCAAAGACGTTGCTGTTCACGTCATTTGTGATATTATTTTTGGTACGATAAGTTCCTTGATCCCCTCATTGGGAGCCGCCTGTCGCCACTAGCTTCGTGCAGAAATCGCAGCCCACATGTACGGGTGTACTTCCAGTGCAAATGCACGAAAAATTCCTCGTAAGTAACAGACCGCTACTGCCGCACAAGTGGTGGTCTGTTATTTAGTCTCTGCGACGACAAGCTGGAATGACAGTTTATTTTACTTAATTAGAAGCATAACAAATACCGGTTCAATAGAAAGATTATACGAGATCGGTTATCAATCAAGCCGTTGCCATGACCATTAGAAACCGCGAAATCATTTACAGATCGAGCACGGAGCAAGGTATTTTTTGAGGAGGGGGGGCGGTCGGGTGGGGTTCTTTTTTACTCTTGGCCACACTATGTCCCAAACAAGCTACGCCGGGCGCTCTGCGGACCGACGTCCAAAGACGGGCCACGTGTCGCAGCAGTTAAGAACATTCTTGGCACTACGAATGACTACTCGAAGGCCGCCTTGTTCACTGCTCACGCACACCGAGAAAGGTAACAAGCCCAGAAACACATGTGAGCTCCTTGGTTGACAGACGCGCCCCGTGCCCGCAGAACGCCGCTTGTACTGCAGCTCTTGCATCGACCGACTGATGTTTGTGTTGCCTATCCAATCACTCAACCACCGACGTATCATCACTGCCGCCTGCTTCACAATGCAGCAAGACGCACCTGTTTTCCTTGTCTTATGTGTCTTAACAACGTCGTTGCACCGCGCGACAATCTGCAAAACTGAATAACTTTGGCATTTCAGGCACCACACAGTGTGCTTGGAAGGTACGCTGTAGTGAAGGCCTTCGGTATAATTTTCACCACCTAGGTTTCTTTCCAGTGGGTACGAAGCACCGTACTTGAGCGTCCACGCATTTGAAATTCAACTCCGTACCTTAGGCATTGAGCCACAGCAATGGGTGCCAGAAGGGTCCTCTCCTACATCTCGTGGGTGGCCTAGCCAGCGCACGTGACTAAATTTGAGCCATCGATGTTGGTAGTGTCGCTACAGACACAGGACTTATGTAGTCAACTGTCATGAATAGGGCATCTAAGCGCAATCAAAAGCACCCTGCACAGACACGAGGACAAAAAAGTAAGGCATACTTCTCTTATATGCTCCCACAATCTTCACACGTGCAATGGTTGCTGCACTTTCAACGCGATTCTGCTGGATGTAAAAGGAGGTAGAGGATGTTGGCTGCAGGCGGATTCGTAGGCTTGCGAGACATGCCAGTAATTGCTCCGCCCGAGATAATAAGTTTCACACCAAAAAAATGACAAACGGAAGAGCTATAGGCATGTCGTTCAGTTCGTCATTGTTGAGAAGCGCAGTAGAAGGCGAGTGAACAAGACGACGCGCACAACGACGCCGGAAAGGACTTGCTTAGCGGGCTTACTGCCCTACAGCACCACAACGCGCTGTGCCCACCAAGAGTTTAGTTTCTCAAGGCGGCTAATCCATGCTAAGGCTGCTATGCTTACAAGAAAAGGCAATGGGAGACAGCGGGCCCATGGATCAAACTTCTTGTGCTCCACTTGCATTACCGAGGGTCACGGGCCTATCGGAATTTGTCGGAATATCTAACTTTGCCCAGTGAACTCTCTATCAGGAGGTGGCTCTTAAACGTGAAAATGACACCTGGGATAATTCCAGGGATAATGACATCCATCTCGTTGGCAACTACAACATGACGTGAGCGTGACCATGTCTTTTCGCTGATATTTGACGAGATGATGCTGAAAAAACTTTGAGCTATGATGTCATCCAAGATGTTATAGAAGCATTCACTCACAGTGGTTTTGAGCGTACTTCGATCATCAGAGACCGAGCCATGGTGGCTCTGCTCTCTGGGATTGCTAACAGATGCGTTCAGCCAGCTGCCTACACAGTTGGCCATGCATCAACACCACCGTCAGAACTGTGTACCGAATAAATCCCTTATTAAGCAGCTAAAAGAAATTGAAATCATGGTCAAAGCCCTTATATGTTACCAGGGAGCCTCTAATTTGAGCTTAGCTGGGCGTGTCTGTGGTGCAACCCTTTTTCACTGTTGACGGAGATCGTGTCTTTTTCCTTTTTGATGTACCACTTCTTGTGAAAACCAGACGAAACAACCAGCAAATGCACGGGCTGCATATTGAAAATGAAGTTGTGCACATGTAACTGAATTGTACCATTCGACAGACGAGCCGGGGCTTAGGTTGGCGTCAAAGCTAACAGATTATATATACACACACATATATATATATATATATATATATATATATATACATATATCTGGATTTTTCAATGGGCCAAGCGTATGTAGGAAAATCAGAAGCACAACTTCGCGGTTATCTTAGGTTTATTATTTACCCAACAGTTTCGGTCGGTGGACCGACCTTTTTCAAAGGAAAAGGTCGGTCCACCGACCGAAACTGTAAAGGTCGGTCCACCGACCGAAACTGTTGGGCAAATAATAAACCTAAGATAACCGCGAAGTTGTGCTTCTGATTTTCCTATATATATATATATATATATATATATATATATCATAAGATATTAATCAATATGAAAGCCAATTGGGCAACGCAGGCCTTTGGTGCATCAGCTTCCATCACCATTACGGCACTTGTCTATATCAAAGAACTACCGACAACAAGCTTTCAATACCAAACTTTTGTGACAGAATGGATAAACTGTTCGATACCTTGAATACCTCCAGCCCCCAAAAAATCTTTTAAAATGCCTTATGCAATTCGACAAGGTCAATCTGAGGTAGAAGACTTTCTTGAGGCCGCCATTCATTGGGTTGCTGCTTGGAAATCTGAAGGCAGACTGCAGCCACGGACAAGTACTGGTTGGCGAGCGGCCATTAAAGCAATCCTTTTGATATGGGGTGAGCTTTCAAGGAAGTAGTTTCAAATTCCTCTTTACGAGGCGGCTACAACAGGTCCCTATGGAAAATGTGTTTCGTTCTATTAGGTAGAGAGAGGGGTGCAACACGAACCCCACTGTCTCCCACTTATATGCGTTCTAAAGCAAATAAATGATTCAGAAAATCATGAAACTTTCATACAAAGGAAACGTTGAAGAGGGCAAGTGTGTACTTTTTCAAGAGCTCTCCCCATTTTCATTACGAAGGCCGTCGCTGGGCGATCATGTCAGCCTTCTTGTTCGGACAACATTCCTCCACTTCAGGATACACATACACTTGCTTCACTGAAGGAATCTCACATTGTTGATTCGGCATCCTACTATGTCGCTGGATTCCTCACAAAAGCGTTTCTTGAAAAGCGTTTCTTGAAAAGCGTTCCAAGGGCTGTAAGTGTTAAGAAATTCTGAAGGATGCGCAAAACGACAATGCACAACCACACAAGTACTATAGCTTATTGAAGGCTTATCATGTCTCTGGTAATTTACATAGGAATTTGACTTTTTCACCTGACACAGCCTTTGAAATGTTCCAGGAGATGGAATCTGCCTTTCTTTCCACTGTTGAAAATGTAGCACACTGGCAAAGCATCTGCTCTGTTTGTATGACAAGCTACCCTGCATAAATTTCCAATTCTGTTCGGTGGATTGTCGCGAAATGTTTTTAAGGATCTTATGACGCATACGCTTATGTGGGCCCCCCAGTTTCATTAATCGTAGTTTAGATAAAGTTCAATTTCAATCCTAACTTTCCGGCTCGCAGCTTCATAAGTTGAAGGCGTAATCCTTGATTTCAGGCAGGTTCGCACATAACAGCGTGTGTATCTTTTCTTGCGCTCTATGCGCTAGTCATGAGCCACATTCCTTCATTTACTGTTCAGGATGTTGATATTGTAACTGGTTACATTTCAAAGCTTGACTGGTCAAATGGTAGACGTATCAGCTGCCACCAGTGATGCGCTGTGCCACCATGCAAATGCGAACTTGCAGAAGCAAAATAATTTAAAGTTTCTCGTGGTAGAAGTTAAAATATAAGTTTTTGTATGCAATTATTGCAAAAAAGTTCAAACTGCTGTCTTACTGTTTCAATGAATTAAAAATTTCTTAATAGACTTATAGAGATTTTACGTTGTTTCCACATGATGCGATAATGATACTCTGTGGGTCTCTTTTTTCACTTCGTTATGGCTAAGGAGATCAGAAATACATAGGCTAATACATCACGGGTTTTTCTATTTGTAGTACTATGCATGTGTACACAATCATATTGTTTGTTTCGTGTGCATGGTTACTGACCGCTGTGGAGGAAAGTTTTACAACGGAGCTGTTATACCTAGGCCCGTATTCACAAACGGAACTTAAGTAGGGCGTCAGTAAGTGTGGGAAAAGTACAAGGGTTAGGAAAGTTTTAGGAGAGCACTTCAAAAAGGTCATTCAAGTATCACTTTCGAAAGAAACACTTTTCGGGTCAAGTATGTCGTCTGGTGTCGAGCATACGTAAATAATTTACCTGTACGATCGGTTCAATTGTAAAAAAATAATTTTTGCAACAAAGTAATGCGCATGTAAATGTTGCAGTGCTTGCTCGCGCATTCTGCTGAGTGAAATACAAAGAACTATTTCGTTTTAGCTCTTTACTCAAACTCGTCTGGCCACAAGTTCACATTGGTTCTTGCAGCCACTGTGGTTGTGTGTCCCCGTCCCGATCTTTTATGGTTTTGGTGCTGCAAACGTGCGGTGTTTCTGCGCAGCGAGTTTGTGTGTGTTGCGTGTTTCCATCGCCCGCGTGGACGATGGAAAAAATGAAAAACACAAACTTTTCCGAAGAAGAACGCACCGTGCTCCTGGAGCTTGTTTCGCGCCATCGCAGGGTGGTCGAGAGCAAGACAGACGCTGTATCCGACCGTCGAAAACGGGAATCGTGGAAAAAGATAGAGGACGAGTTCAACTGCCGCCATAACGTGATGCCGCGGACGTGGGGCCAACTAAAGAAGTGTTGGGAAAACCTCAAAGACAAGTGGCGTAGGTGTTACGCACAAGGCATACGGTAGCGGTTTTATACAGGTAAGCATTGTGTCCTGTGCAGTTACTACATTATTGACGCAGATCCTCTTTCTGAACATTTTCGTTGGATTAATTCGCCAAAATAGGCACATTTTGCGCCCGCGAACGTCTCGCCGCTTGAGGCCTGAATGATTTTTTTGTAACATTTGCGCTGCGTACTATCAGTGTGAAATGAAACTTGAACAGCGGAGCGCGTGGCCCAAGCATAAGTGAAGATATAGTGCGCTCCGTCCAGTCATCACCATTTACAGGCGCGCACACCCGGTTTGACTGCACTGCATTCGTTTGGGAGTGAAACGGCAAAACGCGCTCGGCACGCTCACGCCGGCCGCTGTCACGCTGCCAGCGATACCGCGCTGTCGAAGTTTGCCGATCGAAAAACATGAATGTGGCGTACAAGCGGCGAACCACACGAGCGAATGCATCTCTAATGATGACGGTGCACAGTGCACCAGGCGCACCACTGTTAGCGCTTCATTTGACGCCAATAGCACTTATGGTTTCGGCGAACTGTGCGACAGTACTCGCCATAAACTGCAATATTTTAGCTTCTGTTTCCTTTTAGTTTTATTTTCTCCTATTCAAATATAAGAACCATAACAGAAGAGAAAATATACTTGATCGCTCAGCGCCCAAACCGGATGTCAGTGGTGATGACTCGACGGCGCGCACTATACGTTCACTTATGCTTGCGCCACATGCTCCGCTGTTCAAGTTTCCTTTGACGCTGATAGTACAGATATGATTCAGTGCCGAAATTATGGCATTTATTTGGCTGAGCGCTAAAATAAATTTTATGGAGTACAGAATGTAGTGTATGCCTATTACATTGTATATTTTTGGCACCCTCGTTCAACGTATGTCGTATTTTGTGATCATGCACAAACAACTTGCTGTGTTCTTGAAAAGAAGTTATATTGGGTGCTGCAATGATATATTAGCACTTTTTAAAACGAGTGGATTTTCCCAACCACAGCTTCAATTTCCACGCTCTTGCTGTGTTTTCCCTCCTTCTTTATTTGGAAAATGTCTGGCATGATACGTCAAATGGCTACCATGTAGTATTTGCATTAGAACTTTTTTTCCACTTTGGTAACATTGATAGACAACGTACGCTACTCAAAGAAGGGTTTGTTCCTCGGAATTTCCACTGCTTGGCCATCGAAAAAACAATAGTAAGCTACAGCAGCACAAAACCAGGGACTTTCCCCTGCGGCTGAGTATACCAGTGCTCTGGAAACAGCTAGACCCTCACCGCAAATAAGCTGTGTGTGTCTCCGAATAAGCTATGGTATGGTGTGCCTTGATATTTATTAAATGTTCATATCTTGAATGCCTGGCTGTGTTACACACAATCACAGTCAGCATAAAAAGATTCATTTCATATTGTCATATGGCTGTGTAATCATTTCATGTGCTTTTGTGATGTGTTGTCGTCGCACAAACAACTGCTTCCTTGCAATTTCAGGTGGCGGTACACCCTCACCAAGCCAAGCGACCAACGAGCTACGGCAAGTCGGAGCTATTGCGTCACATATGGCAGTTCGACTGTCAAATCCATTCGACAGCGACCGCAGCGGACATCACGCTGTGTCAGGCGAATCGCAGTCATGCTAATCCCAGTGCACACCTGCTGTCGCTGCACTACTGTCGCCGACGCAGAATGAGCCTCTAGGTGAGGCAAATGGTATGGCTTCTTCAATTCCTTTTCCTTTTGCTGCCCAGATTTCATGTCATTTACGCTAAACTGTTATTTTACAACAAAAATGACCCAAATTTCTTGAATGGCACAGCGAGTCATGAGCACTACCCCGCAAAAATCATTATTACACTTTCATGCCTTATGTAACCAGGTTTTGTGCGCTTATATATTGTCACGTGGTAGTGACGGTGAAGAAAACAGTCGTGAAAGTGTGAATGACGAAACTGATTCTTTATTGGGCGAACCTGTGCCCACAAAAGCAAATTACACTCGAAGCACAACGATAGCGGTGAACACAGTCGGCGATCGTCGAAATCTGATCAGCGGGTCAAGCGCGTCCGCTTTTATACGTGAGTCATGCAACGTTCCAGAGTAATCGCTGGTGCCGGCGTGTTTTCCAGAAAGTATACTACACAATTCGCATCGCACATACATGCAATAACAAATTGCCTTCAGCTGTTTACATGGTGTCCTCAGTAGGTCATGCAAGCACCAGTTGATAGTCTGACCAACCAGGAGATGAGGTGCACTATACAACTGTAGACCGTGCATAGGCACCAAGGTGTTCAGATCATTGCAGAACATTTAGTGTAGCAATGCAGGAGCCATGTTGCTTTGTGGTCACTTTCAACTGTTACTGCAGGTAGTCAAGACGCGGCTGATGAGCCCGACTACTGGTTCTGGGATGATGCTGGCAGGCCACCAGCAGAACCTGAAACAAATTCTGCCCCATTACCGGCCACTACAGACAGCCGAGCGCTCGTTCATGGTACAACAATTCAGGAAGCTGCTGTGACAGAGCCCGGTGCTGCAGCAACTTCAAACGCTCCTGTGCCAGCTCGCACAAGACGCCCCACGACAAGCAGCAGCCAGAGACAGACGGCGGTCTCCCTTGAACTGGCTGCCCGCCTCAGTGCCATCAAGGACGACCGTGAAGAAAAAAAATGAAGATTAATTGAAAATGAGATTCATGCGCCTCGAGCACAAATACAAATATTTGCACAGGCAAGCCCAACATGAGCAAACTATGCAGCTTCTTCGGCTGAAAGAAGCCAACCAAAAAAGAAAAGCGGAAATTCTAAAGCTTCAGCTAGAAGCTTCGAAGAAACAGTAAACGTCTTTGTTGTTGCTGTGATTTTGTCTCATTCCAGTTACGCAAAATACTATGCGACTATGCGGTCTCTGATCCTGAAACCACTTGATGTGTCTGGCAACGGAGGCATGCCTGGTGGCGTTGGTTGAGCGGAGGGAGTGGCAGCTTCCGAAGCAGCGTTGAGTATTGCCTGGCTTTGTGCAGGAGGTGGGCCAGGGTCTCTCAGGAGGTGGCCCAAGTTGTGTAGTGCAGCACAAGCTGTGATGACGATAGGAACTGATCTTGTTTTTATCTGAGGAGTCATTTCAAGGCATGGAAACTTTCGCTTCCATACTCCCAACGTCCTCTCAACACTGCAGCGAGTCCTGTAGTGGCACCTGTACTTAAACAAAGCAGTTTTTCAATTAAGTCACCATTTTCAAACAGAATTGTTACTTCGCTGGATTTTATGGTAGTGTTTAAACTTCAAATCACCTGTGCTGAGGGCTGCCTTGTGTCTCTCGAAAAGGGGTCATGATGTAGGACCTGCAGGGGTACCCCTTGTCACCAAGTAGGATGCCAGGCACAGTCACTTCTTCATACTGGACTCTGGCTCGATTATTATCGAAAATTCGGCTGTCATGGGCTGAGCCGGGCCAGCTGGCAACCAAATAAAAAATTGAAGCCTAGGCCCTGTGATTGCCTGCATGACAAGCCACATATTTAGCTGTGTTTAAAAACGGCTCATAATACAACGTCACACACCTCACCAGGATATTTCATTCCAAGTGCACTCGAAAGGTAAGGCACGAAATGTGTAAACGCCTCCTTGATATTGGAGTTAGCTAATTGCAAAAATGTGTGGTCATTTGGTATAAGCGAAATCGGTAACGTTGCTTACTGCTACCATAACCTTTAGCACCGACAGTTTCTCTCGCAGCTCGGTACATTGTATACGACAGCATAATAAATATACCTGCACATTGATGGAGAAGTACCCCTTACGACAGCGAAAAACTTCCCCGCCATCTCCTCCGGGACTTAAGATGGGTACATGAGTGCCGTCAATGCACCCGTTCACACCAGGAAACCGTGCGATGGTGTAGAATTCCGCCATTACGGATGTCAAATCATTAACATTTGGAAACTTCACGAGCTGTGGGAACAAAGTCTTGGCAATCGTTCTTGACATTCATGCAATTATTCGAGACACAGTTGCTTGCGAAACATGAACTAGGTCCCCGGTGACAACCTGAAAGTTTCCGGCGCCGTAGAATTGCAGCGCGAACAGAGGCTGGAGCAGCGGCGGCACGGGGTGACCGCGTTCGTTGTCTTTTGGGACCAGTGGCAGCATTTCCAACAGCCGTAGCACCGCTTGCTGCGAAAAACGGTACCGCCACGAGAATTCCGCGTCGTTGTACACTTCCATGGGATTCTGTCGATCCTTAAGCAATGGCCGTAATGGCGACGCGTATCTGTATGCCTCATCCTCCGTAACATCGCGGGCACGTCCGGCGAAATCCGCAAAGTCGGCGAGGCTGCCGTAGGAGTCGGCCATCTTACTTTCTAGGCAAGAGTAGCGAAAGTCGCACTTAAGGTTGCCAATGACTGTACTTTACTTTCCGGCACTCAAGTGTCGATTAATGCTTACCTTAAGTACAAGATTTGTTCATGAAACGCGTTAAGCATCGACCGGCTACTTAAGCCGTAAGTTAAGGGTAAGTTCCGTTTGTGAATACGGGCCCTAGTTTCCAGCGGATCGCAGCGTTATTAGACCGAGCCCGTAGACCAAAACTATCATCATCAGCAATGGCTCGAGCTTCGTCTTCTTCCACAGCTGGCTGGTTGGCGCCCCTCGCGCAACCACGCGAACGCGCTCGTGCCACTGCTCGCGCGTTCGTCGTCATCATTTTCGTCAGTTTTGACAGTCTACGTTCTTCTCGGGACCTCCAAGGGAGACCTGGAGAACTTTATGATGGATGCCTTTGGTTGGCTCAGCCCTACCAATTCCACTGCCATCGTAATTATAGGTGATTTCAACGTAGACCTGTCTCGGCCAGACGTAAAGTGGTTCTTGGCGTTGCTGTTGGCAAGGTTCGTCATACAGTGCTATACAAACATCGGTGGGCCTACCACACGTCATCGGTCCTGCATAGACCTGACGTTCTTGCACAACCTTTCCAGCGTCTTTGCAGAACCCATGGCTGTCTACCATAGCGACCACAAAGCTATAGTAACCTTAGTGTGCTTGCGTTGTAGTGCACGTTAAAGAACCCCAGGTGGTCGAAATTAATCCGGAGCCCTCCACTACGGCGTGCCTCATAATCAGAACTGGTTTTGGCACGTAAAACTCCAGAAAGAAGAAGACAAAATAATAAAGACGGTAGAAAATGACAATTCATGTGGTATGTGTCTTTATTTACATCAATATAGTTTATCACCACATGTACAGCTCGGCTGATCATCCACATTCACACAGTGGAATGGCACTAAATTTTTGTGAACTGCACAGCCACAATCATTTCAAATATACTGTAGTTGTTTTTAGCTGCTCATTATTTACAAGAAAATGGTTCGGTGTGTGCCACTATTTCTTGTCAAGCCACTAGTCGTGTTATTTTGGCGCTTTCCTGCTACAAGTATAGCACAAGGTCGCATTTGTCTTTTTTTTATAGACACTCCAGGCGCATTTCTGCCGTCGCCGTCATTGTCGCCGTGAGGTTCCGTGTAAAGTCTACGGGCGATAAAATCGTCGCCCAGCTCTGTACGCTGTATGTACGAGTGAAAACGTGCGACGGTGAGCCGCCAATCGCGGCTCGCACACGCAATAGCGGGAAGCGGAAAGGAAGCGCGCAGGATTCCAGTCGTGCACAACGCTCGGGAGGGAGGGTAGGAAGGTGGAGGGGCCTCGCATTACTGCGGCCGCGCGGCCGCGCCGGTCTGGAAGGCTCCGGGGGAGGGTAGGGAGCGGGGAGGCCGTGTACTACGCCGCGCGCTTCCGCCCCGGCGGCTCTATCTTGAAGGACATCTGCGGCGGGGGTAGTGGACGCCCTGCCTACCCTGTGTTTTCGCGGCCAAAATCGTATTGATGCGAGCGCAGGCATGGAGTTCGGTTCACTCGCTGCTGCTGCCGCGCCGAATCACTCTGGAAGCGTTTTGACAAGTTTCCGCGGTCATCGAGTAAGATGCCTTCATGCTTGCTTGTGCGCCCTGACACCATGCGTGTTAATTTATTTAGTGTGCCTGTGTTTACAAGTTTATATGGCCGATAAAACCACTATCCTTACTTTGAATAGCTGTCCACTAATTTGATATCGCAATAGGTGTTTTGCCTTTCGGGTGAATTAAACTGCGACTTTTTTGATATCATCGGCAGATTTATTCTATATGTGTAGTTTTTATTTATCTAGATATTTGCAACACTGCTCGGTTGTCCTATACTGCTTGTACAAAAGTTTATTGCCAGCATGTCAATAATTTGTGTGTTTGTTCTGATGGCTTGCTTTCTGCAGGTTATATATTCATGTATAATCTTGTGTACGCCTGTCATGCTTATTGTTCTTCATAATTAAAATATTGTGCAGCATTTGCTTGTGCGCGCATCTTCATTGTACTGAACTAAATGTCTCCATATGCCTTTATGTCACACAATAAAGCTCTTTTCCCTCATTAACCCTTGGCGTGATTTTGAGTTGCTACAGTTTTAACTGAAACTGTGTGCGTAAAGCATCACAATAGTTTCGTCCGCTCGTCATCGCATGATATTAGTACGATAATATCGACAGGTGCTGAAGAGAGGAGCCACCGCGAGAAAGACCACGACGTGTCTGGGTTCTTGGCGCGAGCAAGTGTCTGCTGGCGGTCTGGCTCCAGTGTAAACAGCGTATAAATAATCTCTTCTGTATGTGTCTTTCCACACGTAACATTGTGGTCGAGATTTGCGATCCCCGTCTTCGCCACGGAGCTTTACAGCAAGGGTACATGGAGCTTGTCATCACGCCTCCCGGTGAGGAGACCGTAGCAGCAACGGCTGCGGCTCGTGGGACTGCTCCAATCGTTGCAGTTGCCCGACATCGCCACCCTGCATGGTGTGTTCTCCGGCCTGAAGGTTCACGACGTTGACGAATGGATCAAGCTCTATGAACGCGCCAGTACTAATAATAAGTGGGACCTCACGGTTATGCTCGCCAATGTCATCTTTTATCTCAGCGGCACCCCACGCGTGTGGCTCCAAACGAAAGAAGACGAGATAACGAGCTGGGACAGTTTAAAAGAAAAGCTACGCGAACTGTTCGGCGACCCCTTCGGGGCAAGGTTGCCGCTGAAGCGCCTGCATGAAACTGCTCGATGCATGCAACGTTAGTAAGCCGAAACTGAAATAATCGATTCGGTGGCGTGCAGACGCCATTTTGGTGGCTGGTGAGTTTCACCGAATTCGATAGGTGCGCTGAGAGCCAAAGTCGGCCGCTGCGGCCTGCGGGAGTATCCACTCGTTACAGTTATACTACTCTGTTACCTCTCTTCCCCGCCAACACCTGTCTTTCGACGCGGTGGCACGTCGCTGTTATGGCACGTACACATTAGCGGCAGAATGCGCGCGGCACGCCGGAGGCTTTCCGACGCGCGCCGCGAAACAGGTTTTTCTTGCCGCGGGAGCGATCGCTCCAGGACCGATTTTTTGAGGTTTGCCGAGTGCCGCGGATGAAGGAGACCAATGAGAGCGGGCCGCTTCCGTGACGTGCGCGCGGGTAACTGGTGTCATGCGGACCCACCCGACCACTCGTTTCGTACTCGCGTCCGGTGTTAGCCGGAAACTTCTTTCACACTATCGTCTGCATGCGTCAGCTCACGGACGGAGCTGTCAGATAGTTCGCGAAGGGCGGAGGAGTCTATGCTGTCACGTGACTGCCGCAGCGGTGCGCCGCCGGTTGGTGTGGCCGCCATGCCGCAGCTGCGTTTTGCCCAAGGTCCCGCAGTTGCGTTTTGCCCAAGGTCCCTGTTAACGTCCCTAGATATCCTGGTCTTTTTTATATAGCGATATGTACTCTGTCGACCGCCATTATCTTCCTAAATAGCATACGACCGTCAACGGCCGGCGGAACAGCGCTAGGAAGAACATCCCACGAAACACAAAACCTCTTAAAAACGTCTTGAAACGGCTACAAACATCCATAGACCTATTGGTCTACGACAAGACAGCAAATAGAATTTCTTCTAAACATGACCTAAGCGCCTGAAATATGCTAGTATATGTTATATCTGCGGTAACAACTCACTACAAGTGTTGCCAGAGTTTATTTAGTAAAACTCATTCAGCATGTATAATTCAAGACCGTTTTTAGATGTTTTTGCCTAAAAGTGCATACACTGCCAAACGGATTGTTAAGTTTACGGTTACCGTCGGCGATAACGAACAGAAGACGCCACAGATAAACGAACTCATAAGAAGCAGCATAACGAAGCTGGTTTCATTGTTGAATACTCTCACACCGGAACTTCAACGATCAAAGGTGTATTATCGTTTAGAACCCAGAGGGCGCACACGACGCCTGGAAACCATTATTCCACGCTCGCGCAGCATGCAGGGGCTGACCGCATGAGCGAAACCCTGGTGTCAAAGTGATCGCATCACGGTGACTGTGATCGCAGCGGTGTCATATAGCGGCCACCGCGGTGCGATACTTTGGCGGACAGGCTATAAATTTGTCAGGCATCCCACCAGGTACTTGCATCCCATTCCATACTGGCAACACTGGGAGTTGCTGGAGTTCGCATCGTCTCGTTCGTGGGTTCGTACGGAGGCATTGGCTCGTACGTTATGCTAGTTGTGTGCCGTTCTAATTCTGTTCTATACATTTATTTGATACCAGCTGGAGTCATTTGTCTGTGCCGCCGCTGTTTGCCATGTGTTTTGCATCAGTGCTTTATGACATCGACTGTACCCAGGTAGCACAAAAGGGATACATTACGTTTTTTTCACCGTTCATCCGAGACAATGAAAACGTCCAAACGAAGACGAGGAATAGAAGCTCCTAGTTTAGAAAACGTCGTATATCTAGTCTAATGTCCGGCCAGAATCCATTTTATAGGCCGTCTAAATGCGGTTTTTAAAACGTCACAAAAAACCGTATAGAAAAGAGATTTTGTAATACAAAAGGAATTTCGCCAGAACCGCTGTCAAAGTCCGTTTTAGGATGTTTTGAAAACGGCCTCCATTATTCAAGTTCAGGGTCTTGCTTTTGTTTTTGCTGCTGAGCTTTATTTCCTTTCCTGCTTTTTTAGCGTTAATTATCTGCAGATAATTAACGAGCAACGGCTCTGCGCCGTTCCTACTTTTCTGACTCGACGATAATTCGATGTACTAGTTGTGGTTTGGAAGTGATTGATCGATTGGACGGCTGGTTAGTGTACGAACTAGAGCTGAACACATCGTGATAATTATCTATGATCATCCGGTCACCGTTTCCGATAAATGCTGACTTCGCCACGTAACAAACATGAGAAAGAGCCCTGCACTCTCGCTATCTGCCAGTGCGTGCACAACAGCGTCACGCATTGCAATATCGCTGTTCCGGTCGGTTGGTCACTTTTCTTACCACTGCAACAGCACGTGCAAAATGAAGCTCTTGCAGCGTAATAAGTACATGCCAAACAGATATTGTTGATGTACGATTTTATTTTGAAATTCACAACACTTACGGTGCACAACTTTAATAAATATTATACCGCCGACAATGTAAAAATGAGCACATCCGTTCACGAACACAACAGAACGAAAATCTAGAACCAACAAGAAAGGCTCCAAAATAACCATTATAGCGGAAACTTATTGTCATACTGTGTGGTAAACTATAACCAAGTAGAAAAAATGCCCCTGGGTTTTCACACAACACCTAAAAGGTTTATCAATAACACAACCTTTTGATAGTTTTTCAGTACACTTTGTAAGTGCTAGTACATAACAGGTAGCAACTTGTCATCAGTGGCAAAAACACAGGTTATCTTATAACATAGCTTTTTCATAAATAAACAGCAGTAGGCAGGTAGGTAGTAAACTTTATCGACGTCCTGAAGTAGTCACCCCTCGTTTTCTTGGAGGGAGGACCGTGGGCCGCTCCCACGTCGGGACGGGAAGGCCAAGCCTCACCGCAGCATCGTGGGCCTTCTGGACTGCCTTGAGTTGATGGAACCAGTCATGACTCTTGATCAGTAAATAAAATATGTCTTGCGAGATCCCTTGATCCGTCTGGTGCTGTAAAGAGGGGCACTCCCAGAGCATATGGTTAAAATCGCTGTATCCGCCGCAGTCGGGACACGAAGGAGAGACCTCCGTGAAACGACTATAGATCGAGAGGCTGGGATATGAGTGCGTTTGTAATAACCTAAGCGTAACCGATTGAGGCCGTGATAGATTTCGGTGGGGCAACGGAAATGCCCTGCGAGCAAGTTGATAATGCTTTGTGACTTCGTTAAAGGTGGAGAGTATGTCCCTAAAGCGGGGGGGTTCCGTCTCCGCCACGATCGGACCATACCCGTAGCGGGCCCCGCCTGGTGCACCGGCCCAGATAGCCCGGCGCGGCAAGCAAGACCTCGTGCCTGAGCATGGGCCAGTTCGTTGGTGTTGACAAGCCCCCCAACTTTCGACCCTACATGGGCCGGGAACCAGGTGATGGTGTGATGAACAAATACTTTTCCTTCGAGTATCTTCGCGACTTCCTTACAGACGGCCCCAGATGCGAATGCTCTGGCTGCCGATCTAGAGTCTGTGTAGACTTCCGTTTTGCTTGGATCTAACAGGGCTAATGCTAGGGCTAGCTGTTCTGCGTTACCGGGCGACAAGGTAATGATTGATGCGGCCGAAAGTACCCGGCCCTTGGTGTCAACGGAGACGGCCGCAAAGCGGGAGGTGCTGCTAGCGGAACGCTCGTATTGAGCGGCATCGACGAAACATGCGTCCGACGCGTGTGCGTGTGTGTGTGTCAGGAGTGCAGAGGCCCTAGCCAACCTTCTGCCTCTATGGTGTTGTGGGTGTACGTTCCTCGGCAGTGGAGAAACCTTAATGTAAGATCTTGTGTGATTTGGCAGCTACGTGTTGCGTTTCATCGCAAAAATGGGATTGATGTTGACGCCTTCAAGGATTTTTCGCCCCGCGATGGTGGACGAAAGTCTAGCAAGCTGCGCCGTCTGCTGCGCTTCAATGACTTCCTCTAGGGTGTAGTGAACACCTAGGCTCATGAGGCTCTCGGTGTTAGTACGCATCGGGAGGCCAAGGACCCTCTTTGTACTTTTGCGAATGAGCGTGTTTAGTTTGGTTCTCTCGTGAACTTGCCATTTGTGCATAGGTGCAACGTAGTTTACATGACTCATTAGGAACGCGTGGTAAATCCTGAGAAGGTTGTCTTCTTTGAGCCCTCCGCTATTGTTGGACACCCTGGAGATTAGTATAAATAGTAGTGATACATAGAAACAGACATTTTGAAGAATATATTTCTAGACAATAGCAATATTACAGGCTACAAGAACTTGCAATAAAAAATTGCAGTAAAAAAATTGTCTCTGCAAAGAGCACTAACAAACAGATCTTGTTATGCATCCTTTCATGTCACTAAGGGACCTCAAGGTACTCGACAAAATTTCTTTTTAATCGGGAAAATTGAAAAGAGACAGAAACGTGGTCCAGGCACCGTCATCTTACGATGATAATAATAAGAAAATATTTAGTGTTTGTTATCGTACAAGTAAATATCTACCGTATAAAGCCAACAACAGCATAGGAAACATTATTTGTAGTTTTTAAATTGCGACGAATAAACTGTGAATCAGTGCTGTGTATGTTTGTTCATCCGTTCCTCCGTCGTTTTACGTTGTTTCAAAATCCCAAGAAATGATTATCTAAAAGTGGACCAGGCAAGAAGCTGCCGCCTTGTAATCCGAACCCACCGGCTCCGCATTGTGCGTGCGTTTGATTACCAATTTAACTACGGTGGCGGTGGTTCTCCCGTTCACATTTTCTGTTCAGTACATTGCGAGTGTCCCGACTCCGGCATGTTGGCTGGCTTCAGGTAGCATACGGGGGTTTATTGGTAAGCTGCCTGCCCAAAAAGTTCACCATGGCCTTGAGTGGTGCTGCTTAACACTCCCATGGCTGAATCCTGTACACATACAAAAATATCGAGGAATATGGACGTGGGAACAGCCGCCGGCGTAGCGCAATTGGTAGCACAACGCACAGGTAAGGCGGATGTTGTGGGTTCTAATCCAAACGTTCAACGCAGAATTTAGGCTAGTTGGGGAACTTGGACATTAGCGCCCGTCTAGTCTATATGTCTGTTCCTTGTGTTCGCGTTCCTAAGCGCTTTTTGCGATCTGAAATGTGCTTGGATGAAAGAAACAACTGGCAGCCGTTTGGACTTGGACGGTCCAAATCCAAACGCTGCGAGTTGTTTCTTTCGTCCACTCACACTTCCTTCTTGCTTAGCATTCCTATACTTCTATTCAACTACCAATAAAGTTTCCTACGCTATCCTTCATTTTCCATATCTGTTGACTCCATGATGTTATCATTAATTAAAAATCGAGCGTCTTGATTTCTCTTCTTCAAGTAAATTCTTAGGGGCATGTGATCTGTCTGAAACGTTACAGATTGTGCATACAAACGTTTTGTGGAATGAATTTCTTACCACCCCAGTCAAAAAATCCGTCAAAGCGTTCTTGTCGGAACGACAGCATTCTTGTCGGCAACGACAAGATTCTTGTTTGCAACGACAGAATTCCTGTTTGCTGCCTTCCGACACCGACAGCAATGCTGTTTGCAACGACAGCATGTCTGTTTGCAGCCTTCCGACACCGACAGCAATGCTGTTTGCAACGACAGCATGCCTGTTTGCTGACTTCCGACACCGACAGCAATGCTGTTTGCAACGACAGCATGCCTGTTTGCTGCCTTCCGACACCGACAGCAATGCTGTTTGCAACGACAGCATTCCTGTTTGCTGCCTTCCGACATCGACAGCAATGCTGTTTGCAACGACAGCAAGCCTGTTTGCTGCCTTACAACACCGACAGCAATGCTGTGTGCACGATTGACTAGCAGATCGACACTAACGACGGAGCCCCAATATGGCGCCCGCGATTAGATGGGCACTGCGAAATGCGTCGCGGCGTCGACGCATGTTAGCTAATGCACGCATTTATGAAGGCACGAGGCGACACCAAACCACAGGTATTCGATAAAGTGTATCTTCATGAAAGATCGATGCAAGTAGATTGGTATGGTGAGCCATCAATGAAGTAGGAAAGACGTCGCGATGAGTTGCCAAGGAAGCCCTCTCTTCTGCATGGCTCCGGCATTATTTGTAAACGCTGAAAACAGTCGTCCAAGCGTGTCAGCTGCGTGAAGGCAAGAGCGAGTCTACTACGGGTGCATGCGCACATGACCAAAGTTGCCTTCTCAGTTGGCCTACATGCCGGCGTATTTCTGAAGCTGCGCGCTGCAACTACATGCGAGCACCGGTACAGACTATATAGACAGTTTTAGAAGAACGCTGTTTACGCTCCGCGCCGCTCAGATTTCATGCTCCGAGATACTGCAGGGAACTGCGTAGATTTCGCATTTGATAAGCGCGTCTTGCCGAGACGCGAGCGACGCGCTATCAACTCGGCTGCAAAACGACGACGAGAGTCACCGCTATCACGCTCCGCTCAGTCGGCCTTGTAGCGGAGCGAGGGATGCGGTCTTCGTTCCGCTGCCGGCATGAGCGTCGTGCGCAAGCGCAATTATATCGTCCCCGCTAAGCGGTTGTGTGGCATTTGCTAGCATATGCCGGTCTGAGCGGGGCGGACAGCAAGCGCTCAGCTAAAACAGCTGATCGTATGCGCGCTCGATGTTATCGGAAGCGTATCAATGTTTCGTTCGGTGCAAGTCGATCACCGCAGGGAGATTGTATTATGCTTAATTTTGACTTCGTGCGTAGCTCTCGTGCCCAGTCTGCGTGTACGGTGGCAGCGCATTCAAGCTATTTTACACATATCTTTTTTTGTGTATGGATATTCCCCCTCTTGTAAGAATGAATACAAATTTAATTTCATTTTTATCATATAATAAATCAATCACTTTATTGTTGTATCATAGGTTAATTACACCAGGGTCTCAATGTACAAGACTGCAACACGTAGAAGCAGCTGTAGAAAGCCTCACACAACACTGCCCAAATGTTTGCTGCTGGAACAGCATAGATTTATGCCATGCATGTTCCTCGTTCATTACAGACATGCAAAAGTTTGACCACATTGCACAAAAGCAAATGCATAGGAAAAAAGTGCTTGTAAAATGACAATGTCACTTCCTAGCACTGTGCACAATAGCCACCAAGTGAATCACAGTGCTAAGACTTGCATGACTTAGTATTACAACCATACATACTTGCAATAAAAGTTCCCTTTGTGCTAGTGTGCAAGATACGGTTGACGGCACCATGAAAAAACAAACAAAAAAATGTGTAGTATACAGGAAGCGAACATTAAAATAACTGACTAACAGAAGTGAATTTGGATCGCTGCTACAGTCCCCTTTCTAACACTACAAACGCTTCTAATAGGAGTCAAGCCTCTTGGTTTTCTGCCATGTATGTTCTAAGCAAGTCGATGCTCACAAATGCATGTTACAAAAATGAAGCAGTACTATTTTCTTAATATTTATTTTTTAATATTCTCCCTCACTGTCATTTACACAGCATCCAGTCATGACCTATTAACCTTTCATACCACAACAGCAACAAAACTGACAAAAGGCATCTTGAATTTTCTGTCAAGCAGCTGCTTTTGTCCACCAATGCAACAAAGCTATGCTGTCTTTGCCAAGGCTGAGAGCACAAGTGGCACGTGGTTAGCAACCAAAGAGTAGAGCAACCAGTAGACACAATGCAAGAGCTAAGGCCACTTAACCCTTTCACACCGTTCCTTTCACACTGCGGTCAAACGCCAGCTGCACATTCAGCCCAAAGCTAGAACAAAACCTATACAAACTGCCACAGGGACACAGTGTAGAGAGCACTCACCGTCGGACAAGCAGTTTTCTTTTGAAACTTCGGAGAGAACCCTATCTGGACAGAGGGAACAGTTCTGAGAAAGCTAGGGCACAGATTGCGGCTCATTAAAGGTCCTAACAGGTTAGTACGACAACAATGCGATCACATCAAGCCCAGCACTTTGAGACACAACATAGAAGATTGAGCGATATAGGATAACAGCTGTACGCTAACCATGAGCAGCGTGCCACTCCCATGTACATTTGGGATACGAGCAGATAACCCCACGTCATTGGAAGCCGCTCAGGCACACTGGAGCCTCTCAGGAAGCTGGAACACCAGTGACCGAGCTAGACATCGGTACTGTCCCTTACCCTGCGATTGTGGATACAGAGCGGAACACGACTGCAGCGTGATGACCACAGTGGGAAAATGACGCCCTCGAAATCACTACGGCGACTCCATCCGAGAAGGGAGGGAAGTGTGTACAAGCAATGCACCACCGCTCCTCAGTTGGAGGAAGCTTCACCAGTGCAGCAGAAACGGGAAGCGACCCCAGCCCGAGTCAAGTTCCAAGAATCCCGTGAGGATCTGTGAAGTGAAGTGTCAAATCCTTGAAAACCACCAACTGATGCTTCAACTGTGGAACAGATGTATCTCTCTTAAGGGACACTGAATACTATCATTCACAAACACCTGATGTTCCGAAATGTCAGTGAATACTGGATTTCAAGACAACTGGCAGTCTTCGATTGGCACAGTAGACTGCAAACTAGCCTAAAGCTTGAAGAATGTTGTGACAGGAAAGGTTTTGTGACAGGTTTATTTGCCAGGTCATCACCTATGACAAGATGTGGGTGAATCATTTATTTATTTATTTATTTGAACATACTGCTAGCCTCACATTTGAGGCTGTTGCAGGAAAGGGGCAGGATACATATTCAAGAGAACACGGTTTAGGTAGGCGCGGACGTAGATAAGTTCAAGTGAACATTTATAAATGTTACACTTGCCTAAACAATGAACACATATGGAAGCTTCCCAACACAAGAAGTTTCGAGCAACTCGATCGGCAGGTGAACTCATGGTCATGTGTTTTTGAGTGGATAGATGTAGCATCATCTTGATTTCCTCCCTAGTAGGGAGACTAGCTGAGCAAGTACACGAGTAGTGAGCAAGTACAGCTGTGAGGTTCTCCAACGTGTAGACAGTGCACTTAGGAAGAAATGGCCCTGCTTAAATACCATGGGGGTTCTCTTCATCCAGGAAAATATGTGTGCACATACAGTGCACCACACAATGGGCACTTTACAAATAATCTTGGATGAGAGGTGCTGCCGCATCTGCTATAAAAGCCCAACTTCACTCCAAGACTCATTTCTTTGGGCCACTAGGATAATGAAATACAGTAGGCTGTCCATGCACGGCTGCAACATAAAAGAAATCTTTCTACGCTGCTGGCATCCTTGTACTGCCAAAATGAAAAGGGATTAGCTCGAAAAATGAGATCACTTCCATGCATGTAAACATGTTTCATAATCCTAAAAAATAAAAAGTCCAAGCTTGACTTGAGCACCTCTCATGTGCTCACCAACAGAATTAGATCAACTGATGCATTAGTCTTCATGACTTGATGAATTAATTTGAGCTTCAGTCCACTGCAACACTTTTGGTGATAGCCATGCACTTCGCTTAGACATAAAGCAGTTGCCCCAGAAAGATGGATCATAATTTTTCAGTTACAAGCCTATATTTTGAAGAAAGTACATACGGTTAAATTATAGCAGCCTGCTACAGTTCGACGGATGACACAATTCAGAATTCATAAATACAACTACTCTACCTTAATATTGACTCTATAACTCACTTTCCAGAGTCAATTGTACCTGCAATCTTGAAATATGAAATAAACATTCAAATTCCGATTAGTTCTTTTCCACCTTATTAAGTAACTCACACAAATATGATACGTTGCCAACAGAAAACACACTGCAATGTTATATCGCCAACACAATACAAGACATGGTTCTCAGATAGGAGGCGGATGACGGCGGCACATCAAATGCACCGGGTGCAGTGAGCAGCTCCTGGCAGTGAAAATACATAGTACCCGAAACAACATAAATGGCTGAGATATAACAGTACATGCCATCAGACATTTTTACATAGGAAGAGCACGTTTTTCTTGGAACAGAGTACTCAGAACTGTGAAGACAATCGGGCCAACCTGGCACCTCAAATACTTGCAAATTTGTGGGAGGGTACCAAATCATGATACGAAAAGCCTTTTCACATTTTGTGGAATATCATGAATTGGTCGTGCTTGTCCAAGAGCACATGTTTGAAAGCACCTCTTAAACGTGTTCTCCAGCTCTTTCTTTGCAGACAACAGACAAGGCGAAAGTTCCACTTGTGCTGAAGCAGTCCGGTGGGCCTGGTGCATGATGCACCGTTCAGCAATTTGAACAGGCACATGCTTGGCAGCTGTTTCAAGCTGGAGTGCCTTACCAATGCCATCTTCAAATGGAAATGTTGAGGTACCCCAAAGAGGGATAAAACATCTGTGCGCACTTTGAAAGATGCAACAACTAATGCATGTTAAATGTCATTGCACTTTCTCCGTACAGCTTTGCAGTCTGCTGAACAAATGCTAAGAGCAAGTTTTCAGCGGCACAGATTTGAGCTTCTGTGACAATATCTTTCAACAAAAAAAGACTGCTTGTGTAAGTAGCACAAAATGCGCCACGTATGCTCGAGGAAGTATGCATCATGACAGACAATACTACAATAAAAGCCGAGAGCGCCATTCAGCAGCCTTCCAATATGACCGATCTGACAAGGGCCGTCCCGACCTTGACAAAATTATGGGTGGCCTTACTGAACGTAATCTTGCATCCACAATTAAACTTCAAGTGCCTGCCTATGTACCACGAAGAACCAGTACATGATAGCCACAATTCAATCACTTTCTTTGTCATGCCTTCCCAAACACAATGCATATAGTCAGGTGGCAGCCCTCAAACAAGATCAAGGCCTTGCAACTTGATAAGAGTTGATGGTCCCTTGATGCCACAAACAGGTTCCTTAAGCTGAGCTGTTTAAACCATTCCTTTGAGCCCACCACTGTGTGTCCTGTCAGGTGCATTCTGGCTGTTGAAAGGGTACTTCATTGTGTCTGCAGCCAAAGCATCAATTGTACTAAACTCAGGATGATATCTGCATTTAGAATGTTCAGATGGACACAGCAGTGAAAATATGCAAGGTTTTAAAACACTTCCAGTAGTCAAACATTTCACAAATGGCCCTCATGCAAAATTGATGGCATCTCTCGACAGCACAGCACAAGTGGGGAAAAGGCGCCATGTTGCAAGACTGCACCCACCACAAAGAGAAAGAACCTGCCTAGGACTGTCCAAGACCTGCAGTTTGCATGAGCAATGCAAAATATTCCTAACATTCCTACGGTTCATCTTTTACCGCGGCAAAAAGGGCAGCGAAAGAGAAATTTCAGATACCAGCTAGAAACGAAGGACACATATTTTTTTCTTGCGCATATATGCCACAAAACAACCAACATGAGCAGCATTTATCACAGCCTATTTTGCCAGATTTTCTAGAAGTATAGCTACTGTTGAAGTAAAATATGATTGATTTAACTACATTATGCATTTTTATGCAAGGAAGTGAACGCTTGCTATTTTTTTCCATTTGTGATTCTGACAAGTTTCTTTGAAACTTACAGTTGCACGACATCCTGAACTACACTTAACTGAGGTGTGAATTACAATGTCAACATCAGTGCACTGTAATGTTTCGAGTGGCTCGTGAGCATTGATTAAAATAAT
>NC_051163.1:145087022-145122114 GCF_013339745.2 Dermacentor silvarum | reverse complement strand
ATATTTCGTAATGACTATGTAAAAAAATTGCGATTTTATAAATACAACAACATTGATCATCTAGTCAATAAAGAAAGACATATTTGAATCATAACTGAGTCAGAAATAGTTTAAACACAAAGAAGGACACAACTGAATCATTTAGAGGCGTGAAAAAAAGTTATAAAGATCAACTGGTGAACACGATAGTACATCAATTTCATTACTCAACAGATCATTGAGTAGCCTAGGCAGTCTAGAACATAGCATTTGCTTGCCGTAATTGGTACGTGAGTGAGGTGTGTACCAGTATTCTGGAAATCTGGTTGTGTAGGTTGCTTTACGCTTGTTGAGTTGGGCTATTGACTGTATAAGGCTTATATTGCTTTTGTGTTCCTTTTATAGGCTATTGCCAGACGGTACTCCATAAGATTTGTTATTTTCAACGTTCTAAGCTCTTGAAATAAGGAGGCAGATGGGAAGTCGTACGGCTTGTTACATACAGCACGAACTGCTTTCTTTTGTAGTACGTACAACTTCTTAATGTTAGTTGCAGAAGTCGTACCCCATACAAGGCAACAGTAGTTTAAGTGGCTCATAAATAAGGAATTATATATCAACTGTTTGACGGAACGGAGGAGAAAGTTCAGTGAGTAGATAAGACCAGCAATTTGGGACAGTTTGCCTGCAACGAAATCTGTATGATTATTCCAGGTCATGTGTTGGTCAAAGTGTACACCTAGAGATTTTATAGATTCAGCGATTTCAATCGTAGAGGAATTAATCCTCAGGTCTTCTTGCAAAGTGGTCTGCATATTTTAGCCCGAAATAGCACTCCTTTAGTTTTTGAGGAATTAATACATAGGCCATTTCCTACTGACCACTTATATAACTTCTCCAGTACGATATTAGCCCTTGAGACTAAATCATTTGGATTTGTAGACGAAAGAAATAACGTAGTATCATCAGCATAGATTACAAAATGTGAGTCCCTATCAATGTTCACTAAATCGTTAACATAAATATTAAAGAGAAGGGGCCCTAAAATGCTGCCCTGTGGAACACCAATATTAACTGAACGAGTTTGAGATGCCTTATTGTTTATTTGTACAAACTGTTTTCTGTGATTTAGGTAGGATTTAATGAGGTCAAGGGCACTGCCACGAATTCCATAATATGTCATTTTAGAAAACAAGAGCTCATGGTTAATGGAATCAAAAGCTTTAGAGAAATCTATAAAGACCCCTAGTGTAAACAGACCTTTTTCAATATTATTTAGGATAAATTCTTTTTGCTCTAATAGAGCGAGCTGAGTGGATCTATTCTTGCGAAAAGCATACTGCTGGTTCGTTAACAGATTATGTTTATCCAAGAAGTTAATTATCCTGCAAGATATAATCTTTTCTAGGCCTTTAGAAAAAACTGGCAGAACCGACACCGGCCTGTAATTTGACAACATGGTTCTATCACCCTTTTTAAATATTGCGGTTACTTTCGCCGTCTGCATTTCATGTGGGAATACTCCTGACGAGAGGCAGATATTATAAATATGAACTAATGCTGGCGCAATTATGTCCAGGACAAACTTAACAGGTTTAATTTGAATATCGTCAGCATCACAAGCATGACTGTTATTAAGCTCGGAAAAAAGTGAGGTGACTTCTGATTCAGTTGTAGGGTTAATGAAGATAGAGTCTGGGCAAGTGGTAGTAATAAATTGGCAGGCGTTGGCACATACGGGTTGGTGGGGTAGACAGACAAAATAATCATTGAAACAATCAGGCAACAAGTCGCCGCTCAGTTCAGCCCCATCATGCACGATTCGTAGCGCAGTGGCGGGAGTGGGTACTCGATTCATCAATAAATTGAGCTTATGCCATAGCTTTCGACTATCGTTTTTGCATAGCGCGAATGATTTGTGTACATGTGTACATGTACACGTAGCACCCATCGCGCAAGAAAGCGGCCCCAGTGTTATGCGTCACGTCTCGGTTTCGCGTCGTCCCGTCGCAGCCGGAGCGCGCAGCGCAAGAGAGCGCTCCGACGATTCTGCGACGCGTCTCAGTTTCAGATCCAGCGAAAGCTTCAACATGTACACGTAGCACCCATCGCGCAAGAAAGCGGCCCGAGTGTTATGCGTCGCGTCTCGGTTTCGCGTCGTCCCGTCGCATCCGGAGCGCGCAGCGCAATAGAGCGCTCCGACGATTCTGCGACGCGTCTCAGTTTCAGATCCAGCGAAAGCTTCAACATGTACACATAGCACCCATCGCGCAAGAAAGCGGCCCCAGTGTTATGCGTCACGTCTCGGTTTCGCGTCATCCCGTCGCAGCCGGAGCGCGCAGCGCAAGAGAGCGCTCCGACGATTCTGCGACGCGTCTCAGTTTCAGATCCAGCGAAAGCTTCAACATGTACACGTAGCACCCATCGCGCAAGAAAGCGGCCCGAGTGTTATGCGACGCGTCTCGGTTTCGCGTCGTCCCGTCGCAGCCGGAGCGCGCAGCGCAAGAGAGCGCTCCGACGATTCTGCGACGCGTCTCAGTTTCAAATCCAGCGAAAGCTTCAACATGTACACATAGCACCCATCGCGCAAGAAAGCGGCCCCAGTGTTATGCGACGCGTCTCGGTTTCGCGTCATCCCGTCGCAGCCGGAGCGCGCAGCGCAAGAGAGCGCTCCGACGATTCTGCGACGCGTCTCAGTTTCAGATCCAGCGAAAGCTTCAACATGTACACATAGCACCCATCGCGCAAGAAAGCGGCCCGAGTGTTATGCGTCGCGTCTCGGTTTCGCGTCATCCCGTCGCAGCCGGAGCGCGCAGCGCAGGAGAGCGCTCCGACGATTCTGCGATGCGTCTCAGTTTCAGATCCAGCGAAAGCTTCAACATGTACACATAGCACCCATCGCGCAAGAAAGCGGCCCGAGTGTTATGCGTCGCGTCTCGGTTTCGCGTCGTCCCGTCGCAGCAGGAGCGCGCAGCGCAAGAGAGCGCTCCGACGATTCTGCGACGCGTCTCAGTTTCAGATCCAGCGAAAGCTTCAACATGTACACGTAGCACCCATCGCGCAAGAAAGCGGCCCCAGTGTTATGCGTCACGTCTCGGTTTCGCGTCATCCCGTCGCAGCCGGAGCGCGCAGCGCAAGAAAGCGCTCCGAGGATTGTGCGACGCGTCTCAATTTCAGATCCAGCGAAAGCTTCAACATGTACACATAGCACCCATCGCGCAAGAAAGCGGCCCGAGTGTTATGCGACGCGTCTCGGTTTCGCGTCGTCCCGTCGCAGCCGGAGCACGCAGCGCGAGAGAGCGCTCCGACGATTGTGCGACGCGTCTCAGTTTCAGATCCAGCGAAAGCTTCAACACGTACACGTAGCAGCCATCGCGCAAGAAAACGGCCCGAGTGTGTTGCGACGCATCTCGGATTCGCGTCGTCCCGTCGCAGCCGGAGCGCGCAGCGCAAGAGAGCGCTCCGACGATTCTGCGACGCGTCTCAGTTTCAGATCCAGCGAAAGCTTCAACATGTACACGTAGCACCCATCGCGCAAGAAAGCGGCCCGAGTGTTATGCGTCGCGTCTCGGTTTCGCGTCGTCCCGTCGCATCCGGAGCGCGCAGCGCAAGAGAGGGCTCCGACGATTCTGCGACGCGTCTCAGTTTCAGATCCAGCGAAAGCTTCAACATGTACACGTAGCACCCATCGCGCAAGAAAGCGGCCCGAGTATTATGCGACGCGTCTCGGTTTCGCGTCGTCCCGTCGCATCCGGAGCGCGCAGCGCAAGAGAGCGCTCCGACGATTCTGCGACGCGTCTCAGTTTCAGATCCAGCGAAAGCTTCAACATGTACACGTAGCACCCATCGCGCAAGAAAGCGGCCCGAGTGTTATGCGTCGCGTCTCGGTTTCGCGTCGTCCCGTCGCATCCGGAGCGCGCAGCGCAAGAGAGCGCTCCGACGATTCTGCGACGCGTCTCAGTTTCAGATCCAGCGAAAGCTTCAACATGAATGAATGAATGAATGTTTATTTTCCACAAAACATGTACAATACAGTGTTGTGGTGGGAAAGTGGGAAAAAAGCTGCTCATGCAGCTTGACTGGTCCCAAGAACCCAGAAACATCGGAGCAGCAGGGTGGAGCAACATATTTCGTAATGACTATGTAAAAAAATTGCGATTTTATAAATACAACAACATTGATCATCTAGTCAATAAAGAAAGACATATTTGAATCATAACTGAGTCAGAAATAGTTTAAACACAAAGAAGGACACAACTGAATCATTTAGAGGCGTGAAAAAAAGTTATAAAGATCAACTGGTGAACACGATAGTACATCAATTTCATTACTCAACAGATCATTGAGTAGCCTAGGCAGTCTAGAACATAGCATTTGCTTGCCGTAATTGGTACGTGAGTGAGGTGTGTACCAGTATTCTGGAAATCTGGTTGTGTAGGTTGCTTTACGCTTGTTGAGTTGGGCTATTGACTGTATAAGGCTTATATTGCTTTTGTGTTCCTTTTTATAGGCTATTGCCAGACGGTACTCCATAAGATTTGTTATTTTCAACGTTCTAAGCTCTTGAAATAAGGAGGCAGATGGGAAGTCGTACGGCTTGTTACATACAGCACGAACTGCTTTCTTTTGTAGTACGTACAACTTCTTAATGTTAGTTGCAGAAGTCGTACCCCATACAAGGCAACAGTAGTTTAAGTGGCTCATAAATAAGGAATTATATATCAACTGTTTGACGGAACGGAGGAGAAAGTTCAGTGAGTAGATAAGACCAGCAATTTGGGACAGTTTGCCTGCAACGAAATCTGTATGATTATTCCAGGTCATGTGTTGGTCAAAGTGTACACCTAGAGATTTTATAGATTCAGCGATTTCAATCGTAGAGGAATTAATCCTCAGGTCTTCTTGCAAAGTGGTCTGCATATTTTTAGCCCGAAATAGCACTCCTTTAGTTTTTGAGGAATTAATACATAGGCCATTTCCTACTGACCACTTATATAACTTCTCCAGTACGATATTAGCCCTTGAGACTAAATCATTTGGATTTGTAGACGAAAGAAATAACGTAGTATCATCAGCATAGATTACAAAATGTGAGTCCCTATCAATGTTCACTAAATCGTTAACATAAATATTAAAGAGAAGGGGCCCTAAAATGCTGCCCTGTGGAACACCAATATTAACTGAACGAGTTTGAGATGCCTTATTGTTTATTTGTACAAACTGTTTTCTGTGATTTAGGTAGGATTTAATGAGGTCAAGGGCACTGCCACGAATTCCATAATATGTCATTTTAGAAAACAAGAGCTCATGGTTAATGGAATCAAAAGCTTTAGAGAAATCTATAAAGACCCCTAGTGTAAACAGACCTTTTTCAATATTATTTAGGATAAATTCTTTTTGCTCTAATAGAGCGAGCTGAGTGGATCTATTCTTGCGAAAAGCATACTGCTGGTTCGTTAACAGATTATGTTTATCCAAGAAGTTAATTATCCTGCAAGATATAATCTTTTCTAGGCCTTTAGAAAAAACTGGCAGAACCGACACCGGCCTGTAATTTGACAACATGGTTCTATCACCCTTTTTAAATATTGCGGTTACTTTCGCCGTCTGCATTTCATGTGGGAATACTCCTGACGAGAGGCAGATATTATAAATATGAACTAATGCTGGCGCAATTATGTCCAGGACAAACTTAACAGGTTTAATTTGAATATCGTCAGCATCACAAGCATGACTGTTATTAAGCTCGGAAAAAAGTGAGGTGACTTCTGATTCAGTTGTAGGGTTAATGAAGATAGAGTCTGGGCAAGTGGTAGTAATAAATTGGCAGGCGTTGGCACATACGGGTTGGTGGGGTAGACAGACAAAATAATCATTGAAACAATCAGGCAACAAGTCGCCGCTCAGTTCAGCCCCATCATGCACGATTCGTAGCGCAGTGGCGGGAGTGGGTACTCGATTCATCAATAAATTGAGCTTATGCCATAGCTTTCGACTATCGTTTTTGCATAGCGCGAATGATTTGTGTACATGTGTACATGTACACGTAGCACCCATCGCGCAAGAAAGCGGCCCCAGTGTTATGCGTCACGTCTCGGTTTCGCGTCGTCCCGTCGCAGCCGGAGCGCGCAGCGCAAGAGAGCGCTCCGACGATTCTGCGACGCGTCTCAGTTTCAGATCCAGCGAAAGCTTCAACATGTACACGTAGCACCCATCGCGCAAGAAAGCGGCCCGAGTGTTATGCGTCGCGTCTCGGTTTCGCGTCGTCCCGTCGCATCCGGAGCGCGCAGCGCAATAGAGCGCTCCGACGATTCTGCGACGCGTCTCAGTTTCAGATCCAGCGAAAGCTTCAACATGTACACATAGCACCCATCGCGCAAGAAAGCGGCCCCAGTGTTATGCGTCACGTCTCGGTTTCGCGTCATCCCGTCGCAGCCGGAGCGCGCAGCGCAAGAGAGCGCTCCGACGATTCTGCGACGCGTCTCAGTTTCAGATCCAGCGAAAGCTTCAACATGTACACGTAGCACCCATCGCGCAAGAAAGCGGCCCGAGTGTTATGCGACGCGTCTCGGTTTCGCGTCGTCCCGTCGCAGCCGGAGCGCGCAGCGCAAGAGAGCGCTCCGACGATTCTGCGACGCGTCTCAGTTTCAGATCCAGCGAAAGCTTCAACATGTACACGTAGCACCCATCGCGCAAGAAAGCGGCCCCAGTGTTATGCGTCACGTCTCGGTTCCGCGTCATCCCGTCGCAGCCGGAGCGCGCAGCGCAAGAGAGCGCTCCGACGATTCTGCGACGCGTCTCAGTTTCAGATCCAGCGAAAGCTTCAACATGTACACGTAGCACCCATCGCGCAAGAAAGCGGCCCGAGTGTTATGCGACGCGTCTCGGTTTCGCGTCGTCCCGTCGCAGCCGGAGCGCGCAGCGCAAGAGAGCGCTCCGACGATTCTGCGACGCGTCTCAGTTTCAAATCCAGCGAAAGCTTCAACATGTACACATAGCACCCATCGCGCAAGAAAGCGGCCCCAGTGTTATGCGACGCGTCTCGGTTTCGCGTCATCCCGTCGCAGCCGGAGCGCGCAGCGCAAGAGAGCGCTCCGACGATTCTGCGACGCGTCTCAGTTTCAGATCCAGCGAAAGCTTCAACATGTACACATAGCACCCATCGCGCAAGAAAGCGGCCCGAGTGTTATGCGTCGCGTCTCGGTTTCGCGTCATCCCGTCGCAGCCGGAGCGCGCAGCGCAGGAGAGCGCTCCGACGATTCTGCGATGCGTCTCAGTTTCAGATCCAGCGAAAGCTTCAACATGTACACATAGCACCCATCGCGCAAGAAAGCGGCCCGAGTGTTATGCGTCGCGTCTCGGTTTCGCGTCGTCCCGTCGCAGCAGGAGCGCGCAGCGCAAGAGAACGCTCCGACGATTCTGCGACGCGTCTCAGTTTCAGATCCAGCGAAAGCTTCAACATGTACACGTAGCACCCATCGCGCAAGAAAGCGGCCCCAGTGTTATGCGTCACGTCTCGGTTTCGCGTCATCCCGTCGCAGCCGGAGCGCGCAGCGCAAGAAAGCGCTCCGAGGATTGTGCGACGCGTCTCAATTTCAGATCCAGCGAAAGCTTCAACATGTACACATAGCACCCATCGCGCAAGAAAGCGGCCCGAGTGTTATGCGACGCGTCTCGGTTTCGCGTCGTCCCGTCGCAGCCGGAGCACGCAGCGCGAGAGAGCGCTCCGACGATTGTGCGACGCGTCTCAGTTTCAGATCCAGCGAAAGCTTCAACACGTACACGTAGCAGCCATCGCGCAAGAAAACGGCCCGAGTGTGTTGCGACGCATCTCGGATTCGCGTCGTCCCGTCGCAGCCGGAGCGCGCAGCGCAAGAGAGCGCTCCGACGATTCTGCGACGCGTCTCAGTTTCAGATCCAGCGAAAGCTTCAACATGTACACGTAGCACCCATCGCGCAAGAAAGCGGCCCGAGTGTTATGCGTCGCGTCTCGGTTTCGCGTCGTCCCGTCGCATCCGGAGCGCGCAGCGCAAGAGAGGGCTCCGACGATTCTGCGACGCGTCTCAGTTTCAGATCCAGCGAAAGCTTCAACATGTACACGTAGCACCCATCGCGCAAGAAAGCGGCCCCAGTGTTATGCGTCACGTCTCGGTTTCGCGTCGTCCCGTCGCAGCCGGAGCGCGCAGCGCAAGAGAGCGCTCCGACGATTCTGCGACGCGTCTCAGTTTCAGATCCAGCGAAAGCTTCAACATGTACACGTAGCACCCATCGCGCAAGAAAGCGGCCCGAGTATTATGCGACGCGTCTCGGTTTCGCGTCGTCCCGTCGCATCCGGAGCGCGCAGCGCAAGAGAGCGCTCCGACGATTCTGCGACGCGTCTCAGTTTCAGATCCAGCGAAAGCTTCAACATGTACACGTAGCACCCATCGCGCAAGAAAGCGGCCCGAGTGTTATGCGTCGCGTCTCGGTTTCGCGTCGTCCCGTCGCATCCGGAGCGCGCAGCGCAAGAGAGCGCTCCGACGATTCTGCGACGCGTCTCAGTTTCAGATCCAGCGAAAGCTTCAACATGAATGAATGAATGAATGTTTATTTTCCACAAAACATGTACAATACAGTGTTGTGGTGGGAAAGTGGGAAAAAAGCTGCTCATGGCAGCTTGACTGGTCCCAAGAACCCAGAAACATCGGAGCAGCAGGGTGGAGCAACATATTTCGTAATGACTATGTAAAAAAATTGCGATTTTATAAATACAACAACATTGATCATCTAGTCAATAAAGAAAGACATATTTGAATCATAACTGAGTCAGAAATAGTTTAAACACAAAGAAGGACACAACTGAATCATTTAGAGGCGTGAAAAAAAGTTATAAAGATCAACTGGTGAACACGATAGTACATCAATTTCATTACTCAACAGATCATTGAGTAGCCTAGGCAGTCTAGAACATAGCATTTGCTTGCCGTAATTGGTACGTGAGTGAGGTGTGTACCAGTATTCTGGAAATCTGGTTGTGTAGGTTGCTTTACGCTTGTTGAGTTGGGCTATTGACTGTATAAGGCTTATATTGCTTTTGTGTTCCTTTTTATAGGCTATTGCCAGACGGTACTCCATAAGATTTGTTATTTTCAACGTTCTAAGCTCTTGAAATAAGGAGGCAGATGGGAAGTCGTACGGCTTGTTACATACAGCACGAACTGCTTTCTTTTGTAGTACGTACAACTTCTTAATGTTAGTTGCAGAAGTCGTACCCCATACAAGGCAACAGTAGTTTAAGTGGCTCATAAATAAGGAATTATATATCAACTGTTTGACGGAACGGAGGAGAAAGTTCAGTGAGTAGATAAGACCAGCAATTTGGGACAGTTTGCCTGCAACGAAATCTGTATGATTATTCCAGGTCATGTGTTGGTCAAAGTGTACACCTAGAGATTTTATAGATTCAGCGATTTCAATCGTAGAGGAATTAATCCTCAGGTCTTCTTGCAAAGTGGTCTGCATATTTTTAGCCCGAAATAGCACTCCTTTAGTTTTTGAGGAATTAATACATAGGCCATTTCCTACTGACCACTTATATAACTTCTCCAGTACGATATTAGCCCTTGAGACTAAATCATTTGGATTTGTAGACGAAAGAAATAACGTAGTATCATCAGCATAGATTACAAAATGTGAGTCCCTATCAATGTTCACTAAATCGTTAACATAAATATTAAAGAGAAGGGGCCCTAAAATGCTGCCCTGTGGAACACCAATATTAACTGAACGAGTTTGAGATGCCTTATTGTTTATTTGTACAAACTGTTTTCTGTGATTTAGGTAGGATTTAATGAGGTCAAGGGCACTGCCACGAATTCCATAATATGTCATTTTAGAAAACAAGAGCTCATGGTTAATGGAATCAAAAGCTTTAGAGAAATCTATAAAGACCCCTAGTGTAAACAGACCTTTTTCAATATTATTTAGGATAAATTCTTTTTGCTCTAATAGAGCGAGCTGAGTGGATCTATTCTTGCGAAAAGCATACTGCTGGTTCGTTAACAGATTATGTTTATCCAAGAAGTTAATTATCCTGCAAGATATAATCTTTTCTAGGCCTTTAGAAAAAACTGGCAGAACCGACACCGGCCTGTAATTTGACAACATGGTTCTATCACCCTTTTTAAATATTGCGGTTACTTTCGCCGTCTGCATTTCATGTGGGAATACTCCTGACGAGAGGCAGATATTATAAATATGAACTAATGCTGGCGCAATTATGTCCAGGACAAACTTAACAGGTTTAATTTGAATATCGTCAGCATCACAAGCATGACTGTTATTAAGCTCGGAAAAAAGTGAGGTGACTTCTGATTCAGTTGTAGGGTTAATGAAGATAGAGTCTGGGCAAGTGGTAGTAATAAATTGGCAGGCGTTGGCACATACGGGTTGGTGGGGTAGACAGACAAAATAATCATTGAAACAATCAGGCAACAAGTCGCCGCTCAGTTCAGCCCCATCATGCACGATTCGTAGCGCAGTGGCGGGAGTGGGTACTCGATTCATCAATAAATTGAGCTTATGCCATAGCTTTCGACTATCGTTTTTGCATAGCGCGAATGATTTGTGTACATGTGTACATGTACACGTAGCACCCATCGCGCAAGAAAGCGGCCCCAGTGTTATGCGTCACGTCTCGGTTTCGCGTCGTCCCGTCGCAGCCGGAGCGCGCAGCGCAAGAGAGCGCTCCGACGATTCTGCGACGCGTCTCAGTTTCAGATCCAGCGAAAGCTTCAACATGTACACGTAGCACCCATCGCGCAAGAAAGCGGCCCGAGTGTTATGCGTCGCGTCTCGGTTTCGCGTCGTCCCGTCGCATCCGGAGCGCGCAGCGCAATAGAGCGCTCCGACGATTCTGCGACGCGTCTCAGTTTCAGATCCAGCGAAAGCTTCAACATGTACACATAGCACCCATCGCGCAAGAAAGCGGCCCCAGTGTTATGCGTCACGTCTCGGTTTCGCGTCATCCCGTCGCAGCCGGAGCGCGCAGCGCAAGAGAGCGCTCCGACGATTCTGCGACGCGTCTCAGTTTCAGATCCAGCGAAAGCTTCAACACAACATGTACACGTAGCACCCATCGCGCAAGAAAGCGGCCCGAGTGTTATGCGACGCGTCTCGGTTTCGCGTCGTCCCGTCGCAGCCGGAGCGCGCAGCGCAAGAGAGCGCTCCGACGATTCTGCGACGCGTCTCAGTTTCAGATCCAGCGAAAGCTTCAACATGTACACGTAGCACCCATCGCGCAAGAAAGCGGCCCCAGTGTTATGCGTCGCGTCTCGGTTTCGCGTCCTCCCGTCGCAGCCGGAGCGCGCAGCGCAAGAGAGCGCTCCGACGATTCTGCGACGCGTCTCAGTTTCAGATCCAGCGAAAGCTTCAACATGTACACGTAGCACCCATCGCGCAAGAAAGCGGCCCGAGTGTTATGCGTCGCGTCTCGGTTTCGCGTCGTCCCGTCGCAGCCGGAGCGCGCAGCGCAAGAGAGCGCTCCGACGATTCTGCGACGCGTCTCAGTTTCAATCCAGCGAAAGCTTCAACATGTACACGTAGCACCCATCGCGCAAGAAAGCGGCCCCGAGTGTTATGCGACGCGTCTCGGTTTCGCGTCGTCCCGTCGCAGCCGGAGCGCGCAGCGCAAGAGAGCGCTCCGACGATTCTGCGACGCGTCTCAGTTCAATCCAGCGAAAGCTTCAACATGTACACATAGCACCCATCGCGCAAGAAAGCGGCCCCAGTGTTATGCGACGCGTCTCGGTTTCGCGTCATCCCGTCGCAGCCGGAGCGCGCAGCGCAAGAGAGCGCTCCGACGATTCTGCGACGCGTCTCAGTTCAGATCCAGCGAAAGCTTCAACATGTACACATAGCACCCCATCGCGCAAGAAGCGGCCGAGTGTTATGCGTCGCGTCTCGGTTTCGCGTCATCCCGTCGCAGCCGGAGCGCGCAGCGCAGGAGAGCGCTCCGACGATTCTGCGACGCGTCTCAGTTTCAGATCCAGCGAAAGCTTCAACATGTACACATGCACCCATCGCGCAAGAAAGCGGCCCGAGTGTTATGCGTCGCGTCTCGGTTTCGCGTCGTCCCGTCGCAGCAGGAGCGCGCAGCGCAAGAGAGCGCTCCGACGATTCTGCGACGCGTCTCAGTTTCAGATCCAGCGAAAGCTTCAACATGTACACGTAGCACCCATCGCGCAAGAAAGCGGCCCCAGTGTTATGCGTCACGTCTCGGTTTCGCGTCATCCCGTCGCAGCCGGAGCGCGCAGCGCAAGAAAGCGCTCCGAGGATTGTGCGACGCGTCTCAATTTCAGATCCAGCGAAAGCTTCAACATGTACACATAGCACCCATCGCGCAAGAAAGCGGCCCGAGTGTTATGCGACGCGTCTCGGTTTCGCGTCGTCCCGTCGCAGCCGGAGCACGCAGCGCGAGAGAGCGCTCCGAGGATTGTGCGACGTGTCTCATTTTCAGATCCAGCGAAAGCTTCAACATGTACACGTAGCACCCATCGCGCAAGAAAGCGGCCCGAGTGTTATGCGACGCATCTCGGTTTCGCGTCGTCCCGTCGCAGCCGGAGCGCGCAGCGCAAGAGAGCGCTCCGACGATTCTGCGACGCGTCTCAGTTTCAGATCCAGCGAAAGCTTCAACATGTACACGTAGCACCGATCGCGCAAGAAAGCGGCCCGAGTGTTATGCGACGCATCTCGGTTTCGCTTCGTCCCGTCGCAGCCGGAGCGCGCAGCGCAAGAGAGCGCTCCGACGATTGTGCGACGCGTCTCAGTTTCAGATCCAGCGAAAGCTTCAACATGTACACATAGCACCCATCGCGCAAGAAAGCGGCCCGAGTGTTATGCGTCGCGTCTCGGTTTCGCGTCGTCCCGTCGCAGCCGGAGCGCGCAGCGCAAGAGAGCGCTGCGAGGATTGTGCGACGCGTCTCAGTTTCAGATCCAGCGAAAGCTTTAACATGTACACGTAGCACCCATCGCGCAAGAAAGCGGCCCCAGTGTTATGCGTCACGTCTCGGTTTCGCGTCATCCCGTCGCAGCCGGAGCGCGCAGCGCAAGAAAGCGCTCCGAGGATTGTGCGACGCGTCTCAATTTCAGATCCAGCGAAAGCTTCAACATGTACACATAGCACCCATCGCGCAAGAAAGCGGCCCGAGTGTTATGCGACGCGTCTCGGTTTCGCGTCGTCCCGTCGCAGCCGGAGCACGCAGCGCGAGAGAGCGCTCCGAGGATTGTGCGACGTGTCTCATTTTCAGATCCAGCGAAAGCTTCAACATGTACACGTAGCACCCATCGCGCAAGAAAGCGGCCCGAGTGTTATGCGACGCATCTCGGTTTCGCGTCGTCCCGTCGCAGCCGGAGCGCGCAGCGCAAGAGAGCGCTCCGACGATTCTGCGACGCGTCTCAGTTTCAGATCCAGCGAAAGCTTCAACATGTACACGTAGCACCGATCGCGCAAGAAAGCGGCCCGAGTGTTATGCGACGCATCTCGGTTTCGCTTCGTCCCGTCGCAGCCGGAGCGCGCAGCGCAAGAGAGCGCTCCGACGATTGTGCGACGCGTCTCAGTTTCAGATCCAGCGAAAGCTTCAACACGTACACGTAGCACCCATCGCGCAAGAAAGCGGCCCGAGTGTTGCGTCGCGTCTTGGTTTCGCGTCGTCCTGTCGTAGCCGGAGCGCGCAGCGCAAGAGAGCGCTCCGAGGATTGTGAGACGCGTCTCAATTTCAGATCCAGCGAAAGCTTCAACAGTACACGTAGCAGCCATCGCGCAAGAAAACGGCCCAAGTGTTATGCGACGCGTCTTGGTTTCGCGTCGTCCCGTCGTAGCCGGAGCGCGCAGCGCCAGAGAGCGCTCCGAAGATTGTGCGACGCGTCTCAATTTCAGATCCAGCAAAAGCTTCAACACGTACACGTAGCAGCCATCGCGCAAGAAAACGGCCCGAGTGTTATGCGACGCGTCTCAGTTTCGCGTCGTCCCGTCGCAGCCGGAGCGCGCAGCGCAAAAGAGCGCCCCGAGGATTGTGCAACGCGTCTCAGTTTCAGATCCAGCGAAAGCTTCAACACGTACACGTAGCAGCCATCGCGCAAGAAAACGGCCCGAGTGTTATGCGACGCGTCTCGGTTTCGCGTCGTCCCGTCGCAGCCGGAGCGCGCAGCGCAAAAGAGCGCCCCGAGGATTGTGCAACGCGTCTCAGTTTCAGATCCAGCGAAAGCTTCAACATGTACACGTAGCACCGATCGCGCAAGTAAGCGGCCCGAGTGTTATGCGACGCGTCTCGGTTTCGCGTCGTCCCGTCGCAGCCGGAGCGCGCAGCGCAAGACAGCGCTCCGAGGATTGTGCGACGCGTCTCAATTTCAGATCCAGCGAAAGCTTCAACACGTACACGTAGCAGCCATCGCGCAAGAAAACGGCCCGAGTGTTATGCGACGCGTCTCGGTTTCGCGTCGTCCCGTCGCAGCCGGAGCGCGCAGCGCAAAAGAGCGCCCCGAAGATTGTGCAACGCGTCTCAGTTTCAGCCAGCGAAAGCTTCAACACGTACACGTAGCAGCCATCGCGCAAGAAAACGGCCCGAGTGTTATGCGACGCGTCTCGGTTTCGCGTCGTCCCGTCGCAGCCGGAGGTGGTGGTGAAAACATTTATTTCGCTATGGAGGGACAGGAAGTATGCTTGGACCAGCCCGTAAGGGACTGGTCCTTACAAATACTGGGTGGAGGTCCCTAGTTCGGGACCCCAGTGGCGGTAGCCGCCGCCCGGGCGCGCCCAACTAAGGCTTGTTGGGCCTGTAAGTCGTGGCAGCCGAGCAGGGTCGCCTCCCAGTCTTCCCGGATTGGGTTGGGGATGGGGGGGATGGCCGGGTTGGAGGGGCAGGCCCACACCATGTGATAGGTGTCTGAAGACACCGCACCACAGTGTGGGCAGTTGCCACTAAAGGAGGGCTCAAAATGTTTTAGAACTGCCGGGCACAGGAAAGTATTGGTTAAAAGGCGGAGAAAGAGCCGCTCATCCTCCTTCCTAAGGCCTTTACATGGGCGGGGGTAAAGGCGATGACTATCTTGATAGTATAATGTAATATCTTTAAAGGTATAGGCCGGATTAAAATCGGGTTCCTGATCGGGTGGGGAGGAGAAAACAGCCCGGTGAGAGAGCGCGCTGGCGGCTGCGTCTGCTGCCTCGTTTCCTGTTAACCCCTGATGAGAAGGGCACCATATAAGGTAACGGTGTGCGGGGTCCGTATCCCGTATGCAACTTTTGTAGATGTGATAGGCTAGAGACGGGGTCCAGCCTTGTTCGACGTTCCGACAGGCCCCTCGCGAGTCGGTGATTATGTATTTTGAATCGGAATGTGAGGCCGCGAGAGCGATGGCGACTTCTTCCGCGTGTGTTGCATTGCGGGATCTAAAGGTGAGGCCGTTGACTGTGTTGTTGTGAACTACCGCCGCCGTGTACCATCCCCCGTGGTGAGGACCGGAGGCGTCCACGTAGTAGACACCTATTTTGTTGCCATAATGTCGGGCTAGAGCTTCCGCGCGCGCCAGGCGCCGGCCATTATGATCTTCATGTGACATGTTAGTTGGAACAGGTCGCACGTGGAGGGCGCGTCTCCACAGTTATGGGATTCGAAACCTATCATCCATGGGAATGGTGTTGGATATGGAGTCGAGCAAGAAGGCGGCGACCTGACTCCGTTTGCGACAGGCGTGTGTATTGGTTTGTGAGGTGCGCTTCCCGGAGCTCCCGGAAAGTGTTCACCACCCCAAGGGCCATAAGACGGCTGTTGGACATGGTGACGGGGAGGTCCAGGGCACGCTTAACAATTTTGCGGAGGATCACCTCAAGGGCCTCCTCCTCTTGTTTCCGTAGGTGAAGGTAAGGAGTCGAATAGAGAATTCGACTGGTCACGAAGGCGTTTGCCAGCCGCAAGGCATCCTTACTTCGTAACCCCCCGCGTTTGTTGGAAACCCGGCGGACCATGCGGCCCACCTGGTCCCCCAGCTTACGGAGTTTGGCCAATGTAGTATCTGGCCGTCTGTGTTTGTGGATGTAGAGTCCGAGTACCCGGATCTCTTCAGCTTCGTGTATGGGACCACTGTCAATAGACAGAGAGATTTTAGTTGTGCACTTCGGCGAGGGTCGGAGGTGCACAAATTCTGATTTTTTGGGGGAACATTGAAGACCGCAGCGTCGAGCATAGTGGTCTACTATCGTCGCCGCTGTTTGCAGGCTGGTTTCAATGTCCGCTATGCTGCCCTGCGTGGCCCACAGGGTGATGTCATCGGCGTACAGGGCGTGCTGTACGCCGGCGACACCACCCAGCTGGGCCGGCAGGTGCATCATGGCCAGATTGAAAAGTAGTGGGGAAAGTACCGCGCCCTGGGGTGATCCCCGCGTGCCGAGTAGGTAAGGACCGTGCTCTCTGTCTTGAATGCGGATGTAGGAATGTCGATCCGTGAGAAATTGGTGTATGTATCGGAATGTGTTGAGGCCACAGTCGGTCTGATTTAGGTGAGTGAGTATGATCTCGTGTGTTACGTTGTCGAATGCCCCCTTAAGATCCAAGGCGAGTACTGATCGGTCATTATGGGGACATTCGAGGGGGTCAAGGACTTCCCGATTGAGTTGCAGGAGGACATCCTGTGCGGATCTGTGTGGGCGAAATCCGAACATGGTGTCCGCAAACACATTTTTGTGTTCAAGATATGCAGATAGCCGGTCCCGCACCATTGTCTCCATTAGTTTGCCCACACAGGAGGTGAGAGAGATGGGGCGGAGGTTATCTTCTCCAGTCTATTGGCAGGGGGGTGTCCCCGCGCCAAATTGCATTGATGTAGTCGAGGAGGGACTGGTATGCCGTGTCGGGCAGGTTCGCCAGAAGCTTCACGGTGACCTTATCCCTTCCCGGGGCAGTGCCTCGTTTCATTTTGGCAAGGGCCGCCCGCAGATCATGGAGCTGGAACGGTTGATCCAGTTCCGTGTTCTCTCTGCCTGCATAAGAGTATGCAGACCCACGGGAGTCTTGGGCTGTGCACAAATACTGGTCCCGAAGTTTCTGTGCCAGTTGAGTTGTGTTGCCAGGGAAAGCGTGCACGGCTCTCTGCAAATGTTTCTGTGTTTCGGTTCGTGTTTGAGTTGGGTCGATGAGGGCTCGAAAGAGGCGCCATGTGTTGCGGCTGGACATTTGTCGCGCGGCCGTGTTGCATCTATCCACCCAGTTGGAGTCGGCGAGTTGGGCCGCGTACTCGGCCGCTCTCTGCGTGAGCTCGGAAATTCGAGCTTTAAGCTTTGTGTTATGTTTCTGGCGTCGCCAGCGGCGGACGAGGCTGCGACGGGCTTCCCAGAGGTGTAGGAGGTGGTTATCCACGTCCGTGACTGCCTCTGACAGCTGGATCTGAGTTTCATGCGAGCGAAGGTGTTTCAGCAGGTGTTCGGACCATGCTGAGTAACCCTGCTCGGAAATGGGTGTGTTATCTAATGTGTCAAAGTTTTGCCTAAATGTGGTCCAATCTGGGATACGGGCTTGTGTTTTGGAACGCTTGAGGGGGCGTGTGTAGAGTGTAGTGTTAAGGATGCAGTGGTCGCTACCGAGGGTTTCCTCGGTGTTGAGCCAGTCTGCGTGTCTTATGTTGCGAGTGAAGGTCAAGTCCGGGCACGTATCTCGTGTCACGGAGTTTCCTAGCCGGGTTGGGTGGACGGGGTCCGTGTGGAGGGTGAGGCCCAACGTAGACGCAAGCTCCGCCAGCTTACGTCCGCGCAACTCCTCTCTGCGATACCCCCACAGCTGACTGGGAGCGTTAAAATCGCCCACAATCAAGACGGGATCGCGACCCGTTACTCTTAGCGCGCGGCAAAAGAGGTCCGCAAAAGTCACTCGCTTGAGTTTGGGAGAGCAATACACGTTGAGCACATGCAGTGGAGGGTCCCTACGGCGGAGTGGTAGGATAGTCACCATTACATAGGAGTACTCGAGCTGTAGGTCGAGATCCACTAAGTTGGCTGTGTATGCTTTGTGTACGAGAAGACAAGACGCAGGATCCTGTTGGAACGTCGTGTAGTTTGGAAGTGCGGCGCCCAGTCCTGGCTCCTGGAGGGCAATCACTGCTGGTAAAGACTCGAAGGTTTCAAGGTATAGGCGGAAATTGGCCCGCTTAGTACGGTTCTTAAAACCTCTACAATTCCATTGTGTTACTGATGTTGAAATGGCCGAATTGGAGGTGGGGGAACGCCTTTGATTAAGGTGTCTCGCCATGGTTAGAATTTTGTAAGGGGGAGGAGGAGGGAGTGGCTGCCCCAGAGCCAGCTCTCTGCGCCACCAAGGGGGTGATGACAGAAAGAGCGGGGCAGTTGTCCTCATTCTCCGACTCATTGAGCAGACAGTTGAATTTTGAAGGACGGGATACGTCCTTAACGGGCCCCAACCGGCGGAGGAGGCGGGGGTTGTCCATGATGTGTTTTGAGATCATCGCGGGGACGGCAGTCATGACCTTGATCAAGATCTGGTCCATGGCGGTCTCGATCATAGATCCCAGTTTGGAGGTAAGGCGCTCCTCCATCGCGGAGATGGTTGCCACGAGGGCAGGCGAGAGCTCCGCGTCGCTCTCCATAGCGTCCGAGTTCTGCGGGCTCGGAGCAGCGGGCGCCAATTTTGATTCTAAATTTTGAATTTTGTTGAGCAAAAGCTCATTTTGTGCCCGGAGCACGTCGATCTGTTTTTTGTATTCCGCGTCGAGCTGGGAGACGGTGGGAGGGGAGGAGAAAGGGCGGGGGGAGGAGGAGACAACCCTAGCCCAGCTGTTTGCCGTGTTGAGGCGTTGATGCCCGGTAAAGCCCCTTGATCTTGAAAGTAGCGACACTCTCCTCCGCGCGCGCACTTTCTTCCTCAATTCTCCTCGCCCGCCGGCTGCGCGCGCTGCGCACGGCACGCTATTGCGCCTGGGCTCCCGCGGACGGGCCGCAGAATTCGATGGAGGCGCGTTATTTTGGGCCAGTTGTGCGCCCCAGTGGCGTAGAATATATTGAAAAATGGTGATAATAGCATGGAGAATGCTGAAGGCAACGTTTATGATGAGGTTGGTTTCATCTTAAAGCCGTATGAATGACACACACTGATGTAAAAGGAGCTTTGAGGAGAGTTCTATACTCCAGTTATTTTTTCTGCCACATGATACGCTGCTTTACTTTTTGCATCTGATCTAGTATTGCTTGTGGCAGATCACTCTATGTTTGGCAGTTTTTTCTTGTATGTGCACGCATGTGCACCGCAGGTATTATATTCAGTGTGCCTTCTTATAATGAATTACTGCCGAGAGCATCGTCCGTCCATGTGTTTGTCTCAATGTCAAAGTAGCTTTTGTGCTGTGGTTTCTGCATTGAATAGGACGGTTGCACAATTTCAGTGCGATGAAGCGGTGCCGGCAGCCACTCATCACCCACAATAACAGAAGCTGAGGAAAGGTATTTACAGATTATTCTTTAGGCGTCGGTGTCAATGAAGCTTAAAAAATACTCGGTATACCTATGGGAGAAGGGATTCTATATTTTTAGGCAAAAGATACGCCTCTGGAAAAAGTATTTTGATAGTTCACACCAACATACCGGTAAATTATGTAGTAGGATAGTTAAAATTGTGATTTTGATTAGACATCATAAAAACATTTATCACACAAAAAACAAAACGAATGGTCAGTAAGATGCTTTATTTTCGTGCATGCGTAAAAACGTTATTTGACAAGATACAGATAACGTAGAAGAGTATCATATAATATTCAGAATGAGAAACAATGCTAGTGTACAAATATGCCATGCAGTACGGATGGCAGCTGAGAAAAAGACATGCCCAAGAAAACTACAGTAGTAACATTACGCCATGGCACAAACCTACACCGTTTAATACATGATAAAGCAGTATCAGTGCGGCCGAAAGTTGACGGGCAATTCGTTCTTGCGCTAAGAGCTTGTCCTTTCCAAAAAGCGGCTCTGTTGCGATCAAAACGACACTCCAGGTGTAAGAGATACCACGTTTTCTTTTGAGCCGAGCCACTATTTGCAAAGAATATGCCATGCGCGAATGCTCAGGAGATTCGTTTCATACTGGGCGCGCATGGTCAATCGAGTCCTTAATTTTAAGAGCTCTATAGTTGGATACAGCCCAAGAACGAAGTGGCAAACACCCCTCAAAGCGTGTCTTCCAACCAAGGGTATCGACCGTTTGTCATGACGTCCTGCTTAATCCCCTAGCGTGACATCGCAGTTGGCTCGTACGAGCTTCTTCGAAATGCCATTAACCGCAACATCATTAATATTGGCTGCTGCCACTTACCGGATTGAAGGTAAATGAGTAAAAAGTTTTGAGTTCTGTCCGAGTGTAGTTGATGAAAAGCGCAAGTGACATTTACAAAATAGCTGCATATATGCAGTGAACATTGGTGAGCTTGGCTTCATATGCCACACAAAAAGCTGGCTTAACTGGTATAAGTGGCGTAGCGAGTCTGACGCTTGACTGCTAAGCATTCTTCGAAGGCTTAGGTAAAGCATTCGGCTTAATAGAGGCAGCTGGAGCCCCTTTACGTCTTTCATAGTCAATCACCACCACATCACTTCATGGTAGACACTGCAACACGCATACCAATACTTTGCGAAAGCCATCACTCTTTCCTTGCGGTATCGTAAAAACTGCATAGCCATCATCACGCTTCTTGCTGCAGTTATATGCGCAGCAGCACGGCATAGCGCCAGCAGACAGTGCTCGAAACACCGTGCAATGTTAGCGCGTGACGTTCTCTATACGCCGAGCCAGCCGAGCTGAGGCGCAAAATGGCTCGAACGAAAAAGCCAAACACAAGCAAAACGCAAGCTCCGCTCGTTTCCAAGCGCAACGGCCGGGAGACCAATCATCGTGCAGGAAAAAGCGCCCAAGGCCGTCTGTCGCGGAGGGGACTTGCGAGGGGCGAGGAGGAGGCGAGGAGGTCGCGCGCCGGCGGCAAAGTACAAAGAGTGGCGGTACTTTCCTACATCAAGGGACTTTAATGCCCGGGCGCCGGCAGCGCCATCTGTCTTGAGGGGCGGGAAGTGGCTGGTGTCCTTGCCGCTGGGCGGCGGCGGTGGAGGCGCCGTCTTCTTCCCGTGCGCTGACGTCACCGACAGGGGAGGAGGTGACCGTGTTTTGGGGTCGGCGCCGTGAGCACCACGCGGCGCTCCGCCATTGGCTTCTGGTGTCGGATGACTTGGTGGCTTCTTAGGTCGCCGGGTTGTTCGGCGTTTATGGCGTTTGGCCTTGTGGCCAGGCAACTTGAGTTGGCGGAATTTTCCCGTGCAGTCGCGGGAGTTGGTTGCATGGGCTTGCCCACAGACTGCACAGGACGGAGTGCATTCATGAGGTGCCTTCACTCCGTCGGCGGTCGGCACCGTATGGCCACACAGGCCACATTTGTCGTTGTCCGGGCAGGGGCATGTGTCCGCCCGATGGACCACAGTGCCGCACCGCCCGCAGGCCGGGATGCTTCTCTTGTACGCACGCACAAGGGTCACCTCTGAGTTATAATGCACAAATCGCGGCACCACTTTGCCCACGAAAGTGAGCGCCGCAACGTTGGAATTGCCAAGCTTGCGCGGATATCGGCAAGCTCTCCAGCACGCCACTGGATCTTGTTTTGGAGAGACTCACTGGTCTCGTGGTTGGCTACGGTGATGACGCCGCAGCACACCTCGCCGGTGAGTTTCAGGTGGCCGTGCATGAGGAGCTGGCCTTTGGATGAGTCAAGTTGAAAGTCACGCAGAAGCTTGTCTGCGACGTGCGGGTCTCGGGTGCCTGCGACGATGAGATTTTGCTCCCATGTGGGGAGCAAGCTGAGCGACGCTGCGGCCTGGGTGCCCAAGTAGGCCGCGAACGCTGCTCCTAGCTCGCCATGTTGGTATACATCCTTAAGAGCGACGGTCACCCGGGGCTTCAGGATGATAACAATGTCTTCGCGGTGAAGCCGCGGAAGCGGCTTTGGTTTCCAAACGGGTCCGGGCTTACGTGGGAGCCCGTCGTGAAGCGCTGAAACGCGCGCACTAGCGTTTTGCAGTGTTGAGTGGTCTGCCGACGTGGCGGCTGGACTCTTGGAGTTGGCGTTCCTCTTGCGGGAGCGGCGTTCGACTAACTTGGAAAAGTCCCTCGATCTCGATGGGCGTAGAATCAGGCCTATCAGGCACTGAAGTTGCAGGAATCTCGGACCAGGCCATGGTGTCCGAGGCGAGGCCGCGTTGTAGCTCTTGGGAAGCCATCTTGTCGCTGTAGGGCGACTCACTCGCGACCGAGCGTCGGCGCAGCCGTCAGGCCCAGCGCCGCCACCACGAGACGCAAATGAAAATCGGCCCTAAAAAGCCGAAAAATAGTCCCACCTGGGTGCGAGTGGTGTCCCCAGGTAGCTCTCAATTTCAGGAAAGCAGTTGCAGCTGTTTTGGTAGGGTTCCAGTCGAAATTCCGTGGCTTCAGCCAAACTTGGCGGAGCCGATGCACTGCACGTCCGCTCGCTCCGTGCGCTGCGTCTCTTCCTCGCAGCCGGAGCGCGCAGCGCAAAAGAGCGCCCCGAGGATTGTGCAACGCGTCTCAGTTTCAGATCCAGCGAAAGCTTCAACACGTACACGTAGCAGCCATCGCGCAAGAAAACGGCCCGAGTGTTATGCGACGCGTCTCGGTTTCGCGTCGTCCCGTCGCAGCCGGAGCGCGCAGCGCAAAAGAGCGCCCCGAGGATTGTGCAACGCGTCTCAGTTTCAGATCCAGCGAAAGCTTCAACACGTACACGTAGCAGCCATCGCGCAAGAAAACGGCCCGAGTGTTATGCGACGCGTCTCGGTTTCGCGTCGTCCCGTCGCAGCCGGAGCGCGCAGCGCAAAAGAGCGCCCCGAGGATTGTGCAACGCGTCTCAGTTTCAGATCCAGCGAAAGCTTCAACACGTACACGTAGCAGCCATCGCGCAAGAAAACGGCCCGAGTGTTATGCGACGCGTCTCGGTTTCGCGTCGTCCCGTCGCAGCCGGAGCGCGCAGCGCAAAAGAGCGCCCCGAGGATTGTGCAACGCGTCTCAGTTTCAGATCCAGCGAAAGCTTCAACACGTACACGTAGCAGCCATCGCGCAAGAAAACGGCCCGAGTGTTATGCGACGCGTCTCGGTTTCGCGTCGTCCCGTCGCAGCCGGAGCGCGCAGCGCAATAGAGCGCCCCGAGGATTGTGCAACGCGTCTCAGTTTCAGATCCAGCGAAAGCTTCAACGCGTACATGTAGCACCCATCGCGCAAGAATAGGGTCTTTAAGCGGCCCGAGTGTTATGCGACGCGTATCGGTTTCGCTTCGTACCATCGGAGAACTGGGCCCGGACAGTCGCGGCCAGGTCAAAGCGCGCAGGTAATGGAGCAAAATTACGGTACTACCGGGAGCTGGCAACTATGTGCGCCTAGTAAACGGCGTGAATGCGATCGCTGTATTTGACGGTGTTTTTCCCCGTCAAATTTAGCAGGCAGTCTGGGAACATTGGCCCCAAAGTCTGGCAACAGACTTTACAACACCAGTCAAATTTAGCAGGCAGTCTTTGCGCTTCCATTTAGCAACAGACTTCTACAAGATGAGTCAGAATTTTGCCGAAATACAATCACGCCTATAGGCACCAACCTGTGACTCAGTGGTAACGTGCCCGTGTGAGGAGAATTACGGAATGCCAAAGAGGAATTTACCGAATGTCGCAGATGACACGTGAAGTTAAGCGAAATGATCGCCTTTGATGACGGATGGCTGAATGAATGAACATACCGCTCGAAATGGTGCGGTACTGAGCGCCACCACGCCGACAAACGTACGCAGACTAGATGGATGTGGGCGAAAGCGGCAGCGGCGGTCGCGGCGGTAGCAAGACAATTATGAACAACTTGGACATGCGCGGAAAAGATTTTCCGGCTGCTTTGGCCTTTCCGCCCGCTCGCCGCTTCCCAAGTGGAACGTACAAGACGCTGTTTACTGGCCTTTTGAAAAAATAGTTCTGCTCGCGACGCCAGCTTACCACACATCATCTAAACACGCTATGCAAACCGAACAAATAGAATTACAACGGGCTTACCTCATACGTACGTGTACGCGCAGTGTGCGTATACTGTTGAACATACGTTGAGGGCAGGCTATCCCGTATCCAAGCGCATACATGCACCCGTACACAGGACAAATTCTTCGATGCCGCAGCGTGCAGAGTTTTGTAGACGAAGGGAAACATGTTCAGCGCAAATATCTTTGCGCTATGACGGCACATTACGAGCAAAGAAGCGTACACCACACTGTGACAAATTCGGAACTTTGCCAATTCGAACATGCCGAGTCAAGCAGCCTAACCATCCATCGCTTCTGTTCTTCGCTCACGATGCGTCAATCTCTGTTCCCTGGGGCGTTGCTCCACTCTTAAGCACAAATCAAGACATATTTATGGTAAACTAACAAACTGCACAGCATAAAACGTTAAAAGCCGGCTGGCTATACAATTCAGCTTACCCCCGTATTCACAAACGCACCTCGACTCGACCCTCCACTCGAAATGCTCCTTGAGGGCGGATTTTCATTTCACAAATAGCCCTCCACTCGAAACGCGCCTTGAGTGAAGGAAAGCTCGAGGGTTTTACTCGAGAATCTCAAGGTAGCCCCGCAGCTACCTTGAATCGCTCCTTGAGTGAAGTTAGTGCGCAAACATGGCCGCGTTGAGATCTGTCACTCGCCTCGTCGGCTTTTTCAGATGGATGCCAGCTGCCTCCGCAGCTTTTACTTCGTTAACGATGCTGCGCATCTTCAAGGGTATCGTTTTACGGACCGGTGCAATCCTCTGTAGCGCTTCGGCAAAGGAGTAATTCTACTGTCGCACCGAGACAGACCGGCCGTCCTGTCAAGAAGACTGCCAGCTAGTGCAGTGACCTGTCGTCTTATTCCATCCACGAGCCAGTTGATGACCTGCATACGTGTATTCTTCGTGCGAGTGCTCCGAAACTACTATCAGCGCCAGTGCCGTGTTTCTCGCGGGTGATCATACAAAGCAGCACCATTTGAAACGCGGCACGATACATAACTGCGGCGGACTTCGAACCTATGAAAAGAAAACAACTGCGAAGATTCCTGCCGTTAGTGGGTGTATTGCCTGTGTGCGCGATTGCTGGATGCGGGTCTGGCTCCGCGAGGGCCGGAATTCGCTCCGCCTGAGCCGTTTGTACTCGGGTGCATCACTTACTACGCTATTCCAAAGACGGCGAAGCGCACCACAGCAAGGCGAGCTTCTCTAAAAACGACCAGGTGCGTTCACTTTTCTGTTTCTCTATAATTTCACGCAGTTAGTTGCTCTAGGGAAAACAAGACGTATACTGGAATTTTGCGTGGGAGGTGTGGCAGCAGCTGCTATTTACAGTCGTTAGCAATAATTACGTGAGCCTTGCTTCAAAATATTCAGTTTGATTAGCTTATGCTTATGAACATCCAAGCCCACACAGGAAGCGAGCAACCATGAAATGGTTTTCATAATTATACCTGCACGTATACAGAGGGAATGTAATGTTTTATTCCAATACAAAACATTGAATAACAATGCAAGAGTGGATAGTTTTTGTACATCACATTATCTTTAATGTGATAAAAAAGGCTGCTGCAGTTGACCCAGCTCCTAATAAAGAAAACGCTTGCAAGTGGTATCAGATATATGTCACATATATTTGTTGCGCACATTCCAGCTATTAGTGAGTGCATTATGTAAGTGTTAGATTGCTGTATGTCGGTCTGGCAGTGCAAACGTGAGACCACCTTACAACTATCTTTGCAAATATGAATGAAAACCACGGTATAAGAAGATAGGTGTTCCGACGGCGCGCCCGCGCTGGGGCGAGAGAGCGGCCTCTTCGTGTGACCGGAAGTGAGCGCCGCCGCTAGGGGCAGCACGTGTTCAGGAGGCCTTGGAGAAGCGGCACAACAGTGGATAATTTACGACCTCTGTCAGCATTTAAACACCAATACCCAAAGATGTGCAATTTTTCGTTATTTATACGCCAAATCCTGAGCAGGTAGAAGGTTTCATGCCACTTACAGTCAAAATACCGTCATTTCGAACACGAGAGAGATGCGTCGTCTGCTCGAGCAGACGGCGAGCTGCGCTTACCGCTGCTCGACGCGTCGGAGTCAATCGGAATGTCGGCATAAATATAAAGGGACGTTCCTCCAACCAAGTACAGTGGTTTTAAGCAGGCGAACGACATATATTCATCGAAATAAAGCATTTCTGCCGCGCGTGCCCATAAAAGCGCCAGCAAAGCGAGCGAAAAAGTGGCCCCCAGAGCAGGTGCTGCCCCTTGCAGCAGCGGCGTGCGTAGAGTCACACTAAGTGGCCGCGCCTCGCGCCGCCGTCGTATCACCTTCCTTTTTTACACCGTGGTGTAAGCAGTCTGAGCTTATCAATGTAAAAAAAAAATTCGGCTTCCTGAACACAATGAAAATCGTTAACGAATGTATTACTTCAAAAAGTAAACTGATGAAAACGAATACTGTACCTAAGCTAATTTTTATGTGCGTTAACATCATTGTATGTTTATAACCAACCCTTTCTCCTATGCAGGAACCAGGCTGCCAACGCAACCACGCAGAGCAACTGCCTTTTCAAGGGTGCTGCTCTTGCGTTGGTGTGCAAGCGGAGAAGAGTGAAGCTCCAGTTAATGTGTCCTGCTGCACTGTAGTCGTTGTCGTACTATTTTGGCTAAAACCTCTATCTCCTTTCTGACATCCTAACAGCTCAAACATCACCACTAAAGGCATTTTGCATAAATCTGCCTTCATAGGCACCTTGCAGCTTAAGTCTGTATTTTTGATCCAGGTTTCTTTTCTTAAGCCATATTTAATAAAGCAGTCTGTATCACGGAATTATTTCTTGTCAATCCAAGTGTCAATCTCTGAAACAATAAATTAAAATTATCCTCGTCTTTTTGTGTTCTGATAGGATTGCAAAAAGAGCGTGGGCTCTGATCCTACAAACACAAGCAGTAGTACTACTGGCTAAGCTATTCTATAATAAAAAAACCATCTGTGTTCTAGACAGTAGACTAGCAGTGTTCTAGGCAGTAGCATACCGTCGGATGTGACCACCAGACGGTATGCAGTGGTAAATCCTTACAGAATATACACTGTTTTAGCTCCGTTTCTAACTTCAGCTTAAGATTAATTATGAAGGCCAGAACAATAAATTTGTTCCATTCGATGCGGCTTCCAGTTCAGTAATTGACCGAGGAACAGAGCATGTCTTGTGGGATCCCTCAACCGGCCAAATGGTGATGCAGTATAGATACAGAATAGAGCGCATTACTACCATGAGTTCAGCAAAGCTGAGACCAACCATTAAAATTATTGTATATTTCTTGATATACAATTGCTCATGCAAAAGTAGCTTCAACATTTCACTAAATACTAAAGTTCTGCATTACAAATTGTGGGCGGTAAAATAGCTCACGTCTCAACCGTATCATATTATGGGAAACTCATGACTTCGCACATCATAATCATGACTATGCTCTTCAAAACAATAATATACGACTGTTGAAGAGGAATGAAATACGAGTTTGATTTCATTACGGTATAGCTGTTTCATGTTTGCGGTTTTAAATAACACGGCGTGCATTTCACCATTTTGTCAATGTGGCCAAAGATAACATCAATATCATTAATGATAAGTATGAAAAATAAGCACAGACTAACTACCGGGCTGATCAGTCGAGTACTTCCGCAGCACCTAATTTCATTCAGGGAAGCGAGATGGTGCATTTCCAACAGGCAGACACCGTATCTGTCGATGCTTTCAGTCAGCCACATGTCTTACCGTGCAACACAGATGTTGATTTTCTTCCATCAGCTGGTCTTTCCAAGGCCCACATCCTGCAGCAGCAGCAGAATGCCAAAAATGATATGTACATAGGGCGTTCGCACGCTAAGTTCAGTGCAGCTAAGCAACTGAAATGAAAAGACATAGCACAAGTAAAAAAAAAATGTGGGCGTTGCGTGAACTTGAAAGCACAGTTCATGGAACGTGCAGGAGATGCTACGACATAGCACATTGAAAAAGGTAAGACGAAAAAACACTAATGCTGGCAATGAACTACTGAAAAGTGAATTTTTGGAAGAATAAAAGATTGGGTAGCGTATATGTGAAGTGAAGCAGCACTGGAAATTTATGCAGGCACCAGTGCGGATTCACTGACGATATGTGCTACAATTTGAACAAACCGACTAACCACCACGGCTTCTAAAATAAAGTACAGGGCTGAAAAACATTTGTTTCCTTCAAAGTGCCGGAGCTACGCGCTCAACCATATGCATTCTGCCACATGTATACTACAACTGCTTCTTCTCTACTGAAATATTTCTTACGCGATATTGGAATGATCATCGGGCGCAGTCGCGGAGCGGTGCCTTGTGCATTTATGTTTAAACAACTGAACCGATAACAGATTGTCGTGCCGAATCTCCCACAAGCTCCAATTCAAAAAAGAAGAAAAAAAAAAAACGTCTCGCACAATCTTATGCTGCCTCGAATAGCATGCTTCGGGTGCTAATGCCCGAAGCATGAGCAACTGGAGCCAGTTATGCTTGGATACATCGGACACGTTTTATTGATAGCGCGGCGGCAACTTCACGAGAACCGCAACAGCGTAATGTGCTTCCATGCATAAACTGCTCACTCACCCTTATTTTTTGTCCTGTTGCTTGCAGAAAGCTTTCAGCAGCACATGGTGGTTGAAGTTAAACAAAGGGCAGTGGCTATTCTCCCGGCAGCCGGGAGAACTTCTGCAACGAATTTCTGCCGGCCCTCACCTCCTATTGGCTCTAGGAAGGTTAGGGTATTATGTTATGTTATGTTATGTTATGCTAGGTTAGATTAGGTGATATTAGGTTATGTGATGTTAGGTTAGGGCGCACCTTCAGGCCGTTTTTCCCCCGGCAGTTTGTCATGTGACTTCCGAGCGCCAATAGGAGGTGCGCGCCGGTACAAATGCTGCCGGGAGAATAGACTCACCCTAAACAAAGCTGCCCATCGGCCGTTCCATGCATTGCCTCCTTCGAAGTCAATCCGGCTTGATAACAGTACACACACGGACAATATCATCCATAATAACGACGATTAACAACTTCAACGTGAACCGCAATTTAAGCACAAGGAAACAATGCGCAGCAGACAAATGGGGGCGCAAATTTTCTTATTTCTCAGCCATGCGCCATGCTCAGCTGCTGGGGTGCGATCGTTGCCAGACCTCAAACACAGTTCCCGCTTGATCTATCAGTCGAACGCTAACAGTGGCAGCGCTGCCGAGCCAAATTTGTGCATTGCGCCATGTTGTCATTTGATAACGAAGCCAAATTAACGGAAATACATATCGGTCCGAAATAATTGGGCCTCTGCTAAGCGAATTTAAGAATAGCCTCGATATCAGACGCTTTACTCGGTAGGCGCACTTCACTCCAGTCAAGGGCACATTTTCAAGGCGCTCCTTGGCGGAGGAAATGTGAAGTAGTGTTCATGAAACGCAACGGCGCCTTGTGTGAAGGAAGGCTCGTCGCCTCGACTTGGCTGAGTCGAGGAGAAGCGTTGAGTGAAGGCGTGTTTAAGAATACGGGGGTTAGTCAGCCTCTCGTCTTGTTAGATCCTCCGAGATCGGAAACACCACGCGTGGTTCCACCTGGTGCCGCACTCTGTGATCACGGAGAACAAAACAAAATCGGTTTCGTTTTCCCGTTTATGTAGTAGTTGTTGGAACGGTAAAATGATTGCTTGACAAGTAATTGAACTCTGAAAGAGGTGATCGCTTTCTCTGCCACAAGGTAGTACATTAAATACACAGCGGTAGAGAAATCAAGGAGAGGAGAGGCAGAGAGAGACGAGCGTCCGTTGAGCGTTGCAATGCAGAGCAATGCGATGCGTCAATAAGTTCTAGTATAGTGTTAATTTGGGCTGGCTAGTGCATGTAATGAACGGGAAAATAATGAGTTGTGCCATTACTTTTACCCATGGATAAAGCTCATGTAATAAATGGTGTTGGGTCCAAAAAGAAGTAAAGGTTGAATCATTATGCCAACTCGGGACAGAGCTTTTTTTCGCTTTCTTTCTTTCTTTCTTTTTTTACAGTACACACAGTCCCTCATCTTCGGTCACTTTCCCGTAGTCTGCACACGTGCCTGTTCGATGCCGCGGCGTGCAAAGTTTTGTAGCCAAGTGAAACACATTCCGCGCAAGTATTCCCGCGCTATGACGGCACATGACGAACACACCACACAGCGAAAAATTCGGAACTTTGCCAATTCGAACATGCCGAGAGTCAAGCAGCCTAACCATCCATCGCTTCTGTTCTTCACTCACACATGCGTCAATCTGCTTTTGTACAGCAGAATACCTTACAAGAAAATGCACGCTCGCTGGTCTTGTTTCAAGATGAAGCGCTAAATGCTTGCGAATACATCTTAACGCAAGAATTGACAACACTGTCAACCATTGAACAGTGCAGATTATGCGTAATGGGGGTGTGCCAATGAATGGACAGCTGTTGACAGATATGAGATATTTCGCAAATATTATGGGGCGATGGAAACCAACTACAGTAGAGTTAAGTAAAAGCTTTTCACTCCTAAATTATTGTTTCTCGCATTAGAAAATTTCATCTAGTCGCAGTAAGCGAACATTGTTTAACTGCGCGAGAAAACGGACCACAGAGACAGCATGGAACAAAGACGGGCGCTGACTGGCAACTAAAGTTTATTCCACAAAGACCACATATAAGTACAACGCAGGCATACACTACTGCGCGGGCGCGAAAAAAAAAAACCCTTGTTTATGCCAAACGCAACCTACCTACGCTCGTCAATAAACCTCGTCCCACTGTTGTGCAGATAAACTGAGGTGTCGCTGACACTCAGCTTGGTTAGCGGCTTGGTTAGCGACAAGCATTTTTGCAGCAAATACCACTTGGAAGTTTTCGATGGCTCTTTTCAAAGTACATATGAGGGCGGTGTTGACGTTGCGCAAGGCGATCGTCCCGGTGTGGAGGTGGCGGTTAAAGGTCCTGTGGACAGGTCACATCCAGATGATATCCGTGTTCTCTTTGGAGCGCATGCTTCCCTTCGTCTAGCATATGATCATACAGGCTTGGTTAGCGACAAGCATTTTTGCAGCAAATACCGCTTGGAAGTTTTCGATGGCTCTTTTCAAAGTACATATGAGGGTGGTGTTGACGTTGCGCAAGGCGATCGTCCCGGTGTGGAGGTGGCGGTTAAAGGTCCTGTGGACAGGTCACATCCAGATGATATGCGTGTTCTCTGTGGAGCGCATGCTTCCCTTCGTCTAGCATACGACCATACAGGGATGGTTAGCGACAAGCATTTTTGCAGCAAATACCACTTGGAAGTTTTCGATGGCTCTTTTCAAAGTCGATGGGAGGGCGGTGTTGACGTTGCCCAAAGCGATCGTCCCGGTGTGGAGGTGGCGGTTAAAGGTCCTGTGCATTATTATGGACAGCTCACATCCAGATGCTATGCGTGTTCTCTCTGGAGCGCATGCTTCCCTTCGTCTAGCATACGATCATACAGGCTTGGTTAGCGACAAGCATTTTTGCAGCAAATACCACTTGGAAGTTTTAGATGGCACTTTTCAAAGTACATATGAGGGCGGTGTTGACGTTGCGCAAGGCGATCGTCCCGGTGTGGAGGTGGCGGTTAAAGGTCCTGTGGACAGGTCACATCCAGATGATATGCGTGTTCTCTGAGGAGCGCATGCTTCCCTTCGTCTAGCATACGATCATACAGGCTTGGTTAGCGACAAGCATTTTTGCAGCAAATACCACTTGGAAGTTTTCGATGGCTCTTTTCAAAGTACATATGAGGGCGGTGTTGACGTTGCGCAAGGCGATCGTCCCGGTGTGGAGGTGGCGGTTAAAGGACCTGTGGACAGGTCACATCCAGATGATATCCGTGTTCTCTTTGGAGCGCATGCTTCCCTTCGTCTAGCATACGATCATACAGGCTTGGTTAGCGACAAGCATTTTTGCAGCAAATACCGCTTGGAAGTTTCCGATGGCTCTTTTCAAAGTACATATGAGGGCGGTGTTGACGTTGCGCAAGGCGATCGTCCCGGTGTGGAGGTGGCAGGTTAAAGGTCCTGTGGACAGGTCACATCCAGATGATATGCGTGTTCTCTGTGGAGCGCATGCTTCCCTTCGTCTAGCATACGATCATACAGGCTTGGTTAGCGACAAGCATTTTTGCAGCAAATACCACTTGGAAGTTTTCGATGGCTCTTTTCAAAGTACATATGAGGGCGGTGTTGACGTTGCGCAAGGCGATCGTCCCGGTGTGGAGGTGGCGGTTAAAGGTCCTGTGGACAGGTCACATCCAGATGATATCCGTGTTCTCTTTGGAGCGCATGCTTCCCTTCGTCTAGCATACGATCATACAGGCTTGGTTAGCGACAAGCATTTTTGCAGCAAATACCGCTTGGAAGTTTTCGATGGCTCTTTTCAAAGTACATATGAGGGCGGTGTTGACGTTGCGCAAGGCGATCGTCCCGGTGTGGAGGTGGCGGTTAAAGGTCCTGTGGACAGGTCACATCCAGATGATATGCGTGTTCTCTGTGGAGCGCATGCTTCCCTTCGTCTAGCATACGACCATACAGGCATGGTTAGCGACAAGCATTTTTGCAGCAAATACCACTTGGAAGTTTTCGATGGCTCTTTTCAAAGTACATATGAGGGCGGTGTTGACGTTGCGCAAGGCGATCGTCCCGGTGTGGAGGTGGCGGTTAAAGGTCCTGTGGACAGGTCACATCCAGATGATATGCGTGTTCTCTGTGGAGCGCATGCTTCCCTTCGTCTAGCATACGATCATACAGGCTTGGTTAGCGACAAGCATTTTTGCAGCAAATACCGCTTGGAAGTTTTCGATGGCTCTTTTCAAAATACATATGAGGGCGGTGTTGACGTTGCGCAAGGCGATCGTCCCGGTGTGGAGGTGGCGGTTAAAGGTCCTGTGGACAGGTCACATCCAGATGATATGCGTGTTCTCTGTGGAGCGCATGCTTCCCTTCGTCTAGCATACGATCATACAGGCTTGGTTAGCGAAAGGTATTTTTGAAGCAAATACCACTTGGAAGTTTTCGATGGCTCTTTTCAAAGTCGATGGGAGGGCGGTGTTGACGTTGCCCAAAGCGATCGTCCCGGTGTGGAGGTGGCGGTTAAAGGTCCTGTGCATTATTATGGACAGGTCACATCCAGATGCTATGCGTGTTCTCTCTGGAGCGCATGCTTCCCTTCGTCTAGCATACGATCATACAGGCTTGGTTAGCGACAAGCATTTTTGCAGCAAATACCACTTGGAAGTTTTCGATGGCACTTTTCAAAGTACATATGAGGGCGGTGTTGACGTTGCGCAAGGCGATCGTCCCGGTGTGGAGGTGGCGGTTAAAGGTCCTGTGGACAGGTCACATCCAGATGATATGCGTGTTCTCTGTGGAGCGCATGCTTCCCTTCGTCTAGCATACGATCATACAGGCTTGGTTAGCGACAAGCATTTTTGCAGCAAATACCACTTGGAAGTTTTCGATGGCTCTTTTCAAAGTACATATGAGGGCGGTGTTGACGTTGCGCAAGGCGATCGTCCCGGTGTGGAGGTGGCGGTTAAAGGTCCTGTGGACAGGTCACATCCAGATGATATCCGTGTTCTCTTTGGAGCGCATGCTTCCCTTCGTCTAGCATACGATCATACAGGCTTGGTTAGCGACAAGCATTTTTGCAGCAAATACCGCTTGGAAGTTTCGATGGCTCTTTTCAAAGTACATATGAGGGCGGTGTTGACGTTGCGCAAGGCGATCGTCCCGGTGTGGAGGTGGCGGTTAAAGGTCCTGTGGACAGGTCACATCCAGATGATATGCGTGTTCTCTGTGGAGCGCATGCTTCCCTTCGTCTAGCATACGATCATACAGGCTTGGTTAGCGACAAGCATTTTTGCAGCAAATACCACTTGGAAGTTTTCGATGGCTCTTTTCAAAGTACATATGAGGGCGGTGTTGACGTTGCGCAAGGCGATCGTCCCGGTGTGGAGGTGGCGGTTAAAGGTCCTGTGGACAGGTCACATCCAGATGATATCCGTGTTCTCTTTGGAGCGCATGCTTCCCTTCGTCTAGCATACGATCATACAGGCTTGGTTAGCGACAAGCATTTTTGCAGCAAATACCGCTTGGAAGTTTTCGATGGCTCTTTTCAAAGTACATATGAGGGCGGTGTTGACGTTGCGCAAGGCGATCGTCCCGGTGTGGAGGTGGCGGTTAAAGGTCCTGTGGACAGGTCACATCCAGATGATATGCGTGTTCTCTGTGGAGCGCATGCTTCCCTTCGTCTAGCATACGACCATACAGGCATGGTTAGCGACAAGCATTTTTGCAGCAAATACCACTTGGAAGTTTTCGATGGCTCTTTTCAAAGTACATATGAGGGCGGTGTTGACGTTGCGCAAGGCGATCGTCCCGGTGTGGAGGTGGCGGTTAAAGGTCCTGTGGACAGGTCACATCCAGATGATATGCGTGTTCTCTGTGGAGCGCATGCTTCCCTTCGTCTAGCATACGATCATACAGGCTTGGTTAGCGACAAGCATTTTTGCAGCAAATACCGCTTGGAAGTTTTCGATGGCTCTTTTCAAAATACATATGAGCGCGGTGTTGACGTTGCGCAAGGCGATCGTCCCGGTGTGGAGGTGGCGGTTAAAGGTCCTGTGGACAGGTCACATCCAGATGATATGCGTGTTCTCTGTGGAGCGCATGCTTCCCTTCGTCTAGCATACGATCATACAGGCTTGGTTAGCGAAAGGTATTTTTGAAGCAAATACCACTTGGAAGTTTTCGATGGCTCTTTTCAAAGTCGATGGGAGGGCGGTGTTGACGTTGCCCAAAGCGATCGTCCCGGTGTGGAGGTGGCGGTTAAAGGTCCTGTGCATTTTTATGGACAGGTCACATCCAGATGCTATGCGTGTTCTCTCTGGAGCGCATGCTTCCCTTCGTCTAGCATACGATCATACAGGC
>NC_051163.1:145056617-145086922 GCF_013339745.2 Dermacentor silvarum | reverse complement strand
CTTCCGTGGGTACGGCGGACCGGAAGGCGGCATGTCGTCACGAATTCACCTTTTCTACTTCGTGCAGACTCTTTTGCTCGGTCTCGCCGGAAGGCTCGACCCGGAATCTTGCCTCGTCACTAACACGTGCTTCTGTGCTGACACGTGTGCTACAGTATCTCAACTAGTTCACGGTGCAACCCCTGCCTTCGTTGAAATCGGGACGACAGCGCCATCTACTGCGACTACGTCATCGGACCTGCCTATAAAGGATCATCCGCAGAGCTACACCTTCCGTGGGTACGGCGGACCGGAAGGCGGCATGTCGTCACGAATTCACCTTTTCTACTTCGTGCAGGCTCTTTTGCTCGGTCTCGCCGGAAGGCTCGACCCGGAATCTTGCCTCGTCACTAACACGTGCTTCTGTGCTGACACGTGTGCTACAGTATCTCAACTAGTTCACGGTGCAACCCCTGCCTTCGTTGAAATCGGGACGACAGCGCCATCTACTGCGACTACGTCATCGGACCTGCCTATAAAGGATCATCCGCAGAGCTACACCTTCCGTGGGTACGGCGGACCGGAAGGCGGCATGTGGTCACGAATTCACCTTTTCTACTTCGTGCAGGCTCTTTTGCTCGGTCTCGCCGGAAGGCTCGACCCGGAATCTTGCCTCGTCACTAACACGTGCTTCTGTGCTGACACGTGTGCTACAGTATCTCAACTAGTTCACGGTGCAACCCCTGCCTTCGTTGAAATCGGGACGACAGCGCCATCTACTGCGACTACGTCATCGGACCTGCCTATAAAGGATCATCCGCAGAGCTACACCTTCCGTGGGTACGGCGGACCGGAAGGCGCCATGTCGTCACGAATTCACCTTTTCTACTTCGTGCAGGCTCTTTTGCTCGGTCTCGCCGGAAGGCTCGACCCGGAATCTTGCCTCGTCACTAACACGTGCTTCTGTGCTGACACGTGTGCTACAGTATCTCAACTAGTTCACGGTGCAACCCCTGCCTTCGTTGAAATCGGGACGACAGCGCCATCTACTGCGACTACGTCATCGGACCTGCCTATAAAGGATCATCCGCAGAGCTACACCTTCCGTGGGTACGGCGGACCGGAAGGCGGCATGTCGTCACGAATTCACCTTTTCTACTTCGTGCAGGCTCTTTTGCTCGGTCTCGCCGGAAGGCTCGACCCGGAATCTTGCCTCGTCACTAACACGTGCTTCTGTGCTGACACGTGTGCTACAGTATCTCAACTAGTTCACGGTGCAACCCCTGCCTTCGTTGAAATCGGGACGACAGCGCCATCTACTGCGACTACGTCATCGGACCTGCCTATAAAGGATCATCCGCAGAGCTACACCTTCCGTGGGTACGGCGGACCGGAAGGCGGCATGTCGTCACGAATTCACCTTTTCTACTTCGTGCAGGCTCTTTTGCTCGGTCTCGCCGGAAGGCTCGACCCGGAATCTTGCCTCGTCACTAACACGTGCTTCTGTGCTGACACGTGTGCTACAGTATCTCAACTAGTTCACGGTGCAACCCCTGCCTTCGTTGAAATCGGGACGACAGCGCCATCTACTGCGACTACGTCATCGGACCTGCCTATAAAGGATCGTCCGCAGAGCTACACCTTCGGCGGGTACGGTGGACCGGAAGGCGGCATGTGGTCACGAAATCACCTTTTCTACTTCGTGCAGGTTAGTCCCAGCTACAACATCTTTCGTAGTGATTATCGTGGCCTTCTGGTCCTGCCGTGCCCTCAACAGTGTATTATGAATGCATATGACGTATTCTCTGTGTGTGCACTACTTTTGTGTGGTGATGTGGATGCTAATCCAGGCCCTCCAACAGCGGAAATGCTGAAGGAATTGTTGGCAGGGCAAAATAAACTAGCTGAAGAAATGGCTGCACTAAGGGAACAACAGAACAGTATGGAAAAAAATCATGTCTGATCTTACTTTGCGCTTCCTTGCAATAGAACAACGAACTGCCCAGGTCGAATCACTCGAAAAATCAGTGAAGATCTTGAAATCTAAGCTAACCGATCTGGAAGACCGCAGTAGACGATCAAATTTGGTTATTTTTGGCATGCAGGAAGGTCCTAATGAGAAAACTCGGATTTAAGGTAGAAAGTTCTAAACTTCTTTTCAAGAAAACTACAGGTATCCTGCCTATCTGTTGGTAGAATTCGCCGCTTAGGCAGCCGAGGCAATACTAGGCCAATTATACTTGAGTTTCAGGACTGTAATGAGAAGCACGCAGTGTTTAAGAATGTACACAAACTTAAAGAGTCCAAGATATCATTTCAACATGATTACTCACGTGAGGCATTGCAGAAAAGAAAGTTGTTATGGGCAAGTGCTAAGGGTGAAAAACAACAGGGAAAGCCTGTTTCGCTCATTAATGATAAGCCTCGAGTAAATGGGGAGCTCTTCATTTGGGACGAAGACGCGCAAACCAGAATAAAGGCTCCTTTGTTTCATGGTAATTCTATAATGGACTGACCTGTACGTTCCTCTAGTAGTCAACTGAAGATTATTAACATAAATAAGCGTAGCACCGTTAATAGATTAACAGAACTAGAAGCCATCCTGTTAGATTATGATACCCATGTTGTTGTTATCACGGAGACCTGGTTTCATGACGACATTGATGACGCTGGTGTTTTTCCGCCCTCATATAAGGTTTTTCGCTTGACCGTCCTACTAGAGGCGACGGCGTGGCTGTCTTGATCGAACATCACTGCTACGTCACATAGACAATCACGAAAGTCTTATTTTGAAATTGTTCTGTTCAGGGCGCACTTTCTTGTTGTCTGCTGTTTTAGAGCACCGGATGCACCACCTCGATTTCTGAAGGATCTTCGCGATCAATTAGGGGTCCTCTTCCTGTAAAGAAGTAATGATAGTTGGCGATTTTAATTTACCTTCTGTTGACTGACGCTATCCATTCTCAAATACAGATCGACATTCTGATGTTTGATTCTTGCTCGACATTATGCCAAACTTGGATGTGCGACAAGTAGTAACAGAGCCTACGCGAGTTTGTGATGCGTCCTCTTCAATCTTAGATCTTGCTTTTGTTACTAGGACAATTGAAGAATCTACAGTCTCTGTGAATCCCGGTATTTATGATCATGCAATGGTGTTGTTATCATGTAACCTTGAAAAACGTTGTATTGCTCCTTCCGAAATAGTTTCTGTAAAAGATTTTCCTCGTGCCCGGGATGAAAGGGTTCTGGATTATCTTGAAATAAAATTCATCACCTTTCAAAGCTCAGATGTTAATGTACTTTGGGATCAATTTAAACAGATATGCGCTTACTGTCTTGACAATTTCATACCAAACAAAAGAAAAAAAACAAGAAAATCGAATCCCTGGATCACGAGAGAGGTCTTACACCTAAAAAGAAAACTTGAGCGCATCATAAAAGAGGAGGAGCCGCAAACACTGTTGAAGCCGCTCGAACGGCATTTAATGAGCCGTTGAAACGTTCCAAATGGCATTATTTTCAACGTACCCTACAAAATTTTTTAAACGAATCCCCTCATAAGTTCTGGGACTTCTTGAATCAGAAGAAAAAGTCGGTTGACGAGATACAAATTGATGGTGTTCAAATTGTTGACAAGGAGGCCATTGCGGAACATTTTAACTCGTATTTCCATAGCGTGTTTTCCATCCCTTCTGAAAGAGTCAGTCTTACCCCTGTATCTTGCTCTATTCTCGAATATATTGTGTCGCTGCAGGGTATTGTGGCTATGCTTCTTGACCTGAAGACTAAAACATCACCCGGTCCTGATGGGCTTCCGAATGCGTTCCTTCGTCGTTACGCTGAAGGGCCCGCCCCATTCCTTGCGTGCATTTTTCGCGCATCGATATCTTCTGCGGATCTACCGGTTGACTGGCGAACGGCGCGTGTGGTGCCCATACACAAGAAAGGTGACACTGCGCTGATTTCAAATTATCGTCCTATATCTCTGACTTCTGCGTGCTGTAAGATGCTTGAACATATTATTGCTAATCACGTAATCATGTTTTTAACAGATAACGACATTCTGTCTTCATTTCAACATGGATTTAGGACGGGCTTTTCTACAGTCACACTACTAACCACAGTAATTCACAATTTTGCAAGTGTTGTGGACAAGTCTGATCAAACTGACGTAATTTTTTTGAACTTTCGAAAAGCATTCGACCTTGTTTCACATCAAAAGTTAGTTTTAAAGCTAAAACACATTGGCCTCCCACCTTTCATAATAAACTGGATTTCCGCATACTTGGCAAACCGCGTACATTCGGTTTCTGTTAATGGTCCCCACTCGCGTCGTTTGCCAGTTACTTCCGGGTTACCACAAGGTAGCCCACTGGGACCACTCTTGTTTTTTATTTTTATTAATGATATTTATTTATTTATTTTTATTTATTTATTTTATTCAATATTGCTGGCCGCCTTTTGGTAGCCAAGGCAGGAGTGGGTACATGCGATTAACAAACTCTTGGTCCATCAGGAGAGCAACAAGAATGGCAATTACAACAGAGAAGAGAAAAAAAAAACGCATAGGCGCACAGTAAAATTTTTGTGCAGCAAATCAGCAATGAACAAAGCAAGACTTGGACGCGTTACATTCAAATCCGAGGATAAAGCACCAGAAGCATACCAGGTAAAAATAAAACTGAGCACACAAAACTTACTGATTAGAACTGATTGCAGAAAAAGATGCATCAGGTGATGTTAAGGTGGCCACGTCGTAAGGCAACTTGTTCCAGTCTGCTATCGTTCTTGGAAAGAAGGACAGCTTGTATGCATTGGTTCTGCATTGTGGCATTACAATAGTTTTATCGTGTTTGTGCCGAGTTTGTCGTGTTGTGTTTTTTCGACGGGATTCCAAGGTGGGAAGACCGGAGCGATTAAGTAGATCAGGTATCGATACCGGTCTTCCGTAGGCATGGTATATAAATCGCAGTGCCTTTTTCTGAACCCCCTCAATACTTTTTATATCCGTTTTAGTGTGCGGATCCCAGACCACGTCAGCATATTCCAGTAAGGGACGCACCAGTGAAGTATAGGTTACCAGCTGTGTTTTAGTGGTTGCATGTTTTAACCGGTGTCTTATCAGCCATAGTCTTTTGGATGCTACTGAAACCATATTTTTAATGTGGGGGCTCCAACTGAGATTCGCGCTGAACGTTACTCCAAGGTACTTAAATTGCTCCACTGGTTCGAGAGAAGCGCTATTAATTGTGTAAGAATACTTCAATGGAACTTTTTTCGGGTTAAGGTCATTTGTTTGCACTTCGTGACATTTAATGACATCGTCCAGTTTTGGCACCAATTACTAACGGCACATAAATAGTTATTTAGAACAGTCTGGTCACCTTCAGCAAGAATTGTATGGTAAACTACGGAGTCATCTGCAAAAAAACGGGCACGCACAGGGGAGTCAAGCTTGAGGTCATTTAAATATATAAGAAAAAGAAGTGTCCCAAGGACTGAGCCCTGTGGCACTCCTGAAAATACAGGAGCTATGGGTGAACTTGAAGTGGATATCTGGACGTACTGTTGCTGGTGTGATAGGTATGAATCAAGCCACTGCAAAATTTGTTGATTTTGCAAGATGTGCCTTAGTTTTAGTAAAAGTTTACAATGCAGTACTCGGTCGAAGGCTTTTTCAAAGTCCAGAAAAATGGCGTCTATTTGTCCCGCTTTGTCAAGGGTCCAGCAGAAATCATTGGAAGTGTGTATTAACTGTGTCGGCGGTAGATAACGCGCGACGAAAACCATGTTGAGCTTCTGAAAAAAAGTTATTGTCTTCCAAGCATGAGGCGATGTGCTGAAAAACGAAGTGTTCCATTACTTTACTTGCAGTACACAACAAACTAATTGGCCTGTAGTTAGCAACGTGGAACTTAGTACCAGATTTGTGCACAGGAAGTTTCCAATCACTGGGGACGTCGCCTTCACGCAGACTGGTACTGTAAATGACAAAGAGGAATTTCGCACACCATTCCGCGTACCTGGAAAGAAACGTGTTTGGAATATCGTCTGGTCCAGATGATTTTTTTTTGTATTCAGGTAAAGAAGGGCAGAAAAAATGCCTTGTACGCTTATAGTAAGATCAGGTACCGGAAAGCTGATTGATCTGAAATCAGTGGACCGGCCATCACCACGCAGGAACACAGAAGAAAAATAGTCATTAAATGTTGCCGCTATTTGTTGACAGTCAGTAACGTCCACATCATTTATTGTGAATTTATTTATAGGGTCCTTTTTTGAGTTAGCCTGGTCCAGAATTTTCGTGGGTCATTAATGAGGAAGTTGTGCAGTTTTACATTAATTAATTGAATTTTGTATTGTTTTATTTTATTTCTTAGGTCTCTACGAAGTGACTCCAGAGTACTGCGTGTAACGCTCGAAATGCTATGGGAAAGTCGCTTTACGCGGCGTTTAAGGTGAATTATTGCCCGTGTAATCCATGGACTGTGGCTATGAATTTTCCTTTTCCTCAGCGGAACGTACCGATGAATACACTTGTGTACCGTACTTTTAAAATCCAGCCACAACTCATTCGTACTTGCGTGACCGTCACTGTCTCTTGCAGAAAAGTTGTCGTATTCTTGCTCAAGAAAATCTAAAATACTTTCGTCTTCGGCGTTATTGAAGTCATAAAATTGTTTTGTTGCTTGGCGTGTGATTGGTCGCGCCATATTGGTTTTGAGAAGCACTAGATCGTGGTCGGATATACCAGGCATAATACCCACCGTAAAACCCAGCCTCTCAACAGCATCAGACACGAACATAAGGTCTAGAAGTGAGCCTGTTGTTGCAGTGACCCGCGACGGTTCGACCACAACCTGCTTCAAATTAAATGAAAAGGCAATATCAAGTAGCAAATCAGAACGCTGGCATGTGGATGAGGTACTCAACGATTCCCAGTTTATTTTTGGTAGGTTAAAATCACCGCACAAAATGACATGTGCATATCGTTTTTTTGTGTTCATTTAGGAAGTCATACAGCGTCTCAAGAGTACCGAGATCTCCATTTGGTGGCCTGTAAACGGCGCCAATAAGAATGCTGTGTTTGCAAGTTTGAAGTCGAATCCAAACCATTTCTGTGCTAGTGTGGTGTGGTACAAGCGTATAATCTGTTCCTTTCTTTATCACAATGGCTACCGCACCCCCTCTAGAGCTGCGGTCTTGGCGGATAATTTCATGCGCTTGAGGTATCATGTCCTTATCGGGTATGTTATCATACAGCCACGTTTCAGTGAGTACTGCAACGTCGGGCTCATACGCTAAAAGAACACCTTCTAGTTCTTCAGTTTTATTCAAAATACTGCGGCAATTAATATTCAAAACACAAAACTCGCTTTGTACTGCGTCTCTAAGGCCTATATTCCGGTTCCTACGACTACTCTTTTTTCAGAGGTCACAGTCAGGCCGTCATTTGTGAAGCCAGTGGGACAATTTTATCTTCAGTGCCATCCCATCGGAACAGTTTACCATTAATTTTAATTTTGTCGAAGGACAGCATGACCTTGTCACCCTTTTTCCTGTATTCAGCAGCAGCAGCCCACATCTTCTTCCGGATTAATTGAATCCGCTGGGAAAAGTCTTCTGATATACTATAGGTTGTGCCCTTCAATTTCTTACAATTCTTCAGAATATTAGGCTTATCCCTGCCGTCCACAAGCTTGAAAATTACAGGTCGGCACCTGCCCTCCATGGGACGGCCAATTCTATGGATACGCTCGATAGCCACATTGGGAACCTTTAGTGTGTCAGCCAGACTGCTTTTAGACACGAACTGCTCGAGGGATTGCTGATTTTCTGCTACCGATTCTTTTATGCCTTATACAATCAAGTTCTCTCTTCTACTCCTATTTTCCAAGTCGTCTACTTTCAAAACCAGTTTCGCGACTTCCGACTGAAGCTCGTCTACTTTACACGTGTAATCAGTTACCGTAGCAGAAATGTCATCAAGCTTCTTATCAATTGAAGACAGCTTAATACTCGTTTCATTCATCTTGCTGTTAGTAGCCGTCGTTGTTATATTGTTAACGTTGTTACTGAACCAGTACAAGTTAAAAAATTAAATACTGGGGTTTTACGTGCCAAAACCACGATTTGATTATGAAGCACGCCGTAGTGGGGGACTCCGGAAATTTGTACCACCTGGGGCTCTTTAACGTGCAACTAAATCTAAGTACACGGGTGTTTTCGCATTTCGCCCCCATCGAAATGCGGCCGCCCTGGCCGGGATTCAATCCCGCGACCTCGTGCTCAGCAGCCCAACACCACAGCCACTGAACAACCGCGGCGGGCAACCAGTATAAGTTCGTTTATTTGCGCATGACTGCATTTTGTTTCATGAGATTGCTTCCCGAGAGGATCAGGAACTTTTGAATACTACCCAGGCGGCACGTCAGCTCGGACCAACGTTCGATACGTATTGGCACTTCCTGGCCGAGTGATGGCCTAAGGTTAACAGCGTGGTTCCAATATGGGCTGGGCCATTCTAATTCCTGGCCGAATGATGGCCTAAGATTAACAGTGTGGCGCGAATATAGGCTGTACCATTCTGATAGAGATCCAACGCTGGCCCGCATTACACATTCAGTAAACAATATTAGCTCGTCCATTCAACAAGGCGGGAATTATTGGACCAACTTTCATATTGACTTGCCAACATGGGTTACTAAGTTGGCTATCTTTGGGCTACATTGGTCCGTAATAAGCCAATTTACGCCTTATCAATTTTTAATACTTTCTGGTACGACTTGCTAAGGTTAAATAGCATGTTTGAAAGACTAATGCACTGATCACAGGCACACTGCACAGGAACCAGAAATACGTGTGCAAGCTGTGACCCCTTCAACAGAGCTGATACCACGTTGGTTAATTAATTAGTTCGCTTGACGATACTACTTTCGTTGAGATTTAATAACAGCTTCGCTGATATCACGGGGGACGGGCTGATCGATTTGCTGTGACAGACCGCGGGTTGTTCACAGCAGGGCACGGGTATATACTGGCGCCTGCCGCTTAAGTGTGCTCTACACGTGATAATTAAGCAATGGTTTGTGAATGACCTTATGATAAAAATTAATTACGAGGAACGTATGCTTGCATTTCGGTCAGAGGATTACGTAGTACAGTAATCGCAAGTGGCTCCATGTATGGGCGGTTGCCGAGTGCTTGAAGCGTGTACATGAGCACTCAAAATTTGTTTCGCGTCACTTTGGGCAGAAGCAAACAAAAAACAGTGCGACCTTGCAATGTTCGCTAGAATGCTATGCTTCCAAGTTTTCGCACGACAGCCGATGGCATAGCAAATTTGGTCCTTTTCTTGGCGCCGTCGGCAGAAAAGGCACTCGACTCGATCATTGCTGTCGACGGCATGTCGATGCAATGTCTTTCTTATCAAATCGAACCTTAAAGAGACGTTTAAGCGTGACTGATTCTGTAAACCCAAAAACTGATGAAAATATATCTATCTATCTATCTATCTATATATATATATATATATATATATATATATATATATTACTACGTAAAATGCACCACTAGCTCCTTCGTGTAAGTGGTCGTGTGCGTAGGGTGCGGATACCTTATCACCATTCTCGGCCAGAGCGTGTTCGAATCCTCCTCTTTACCTTTTTTTCCCTTTTCTTTTTTTAAGTTGCTTATTAATGCGCGGTTACCGTTTGTTGATTGATTGATTGATGTGTGGTGCTTAATGGCGCAAGGGCCAAGTATGGCCAAAGAGCGCCATGACAAATGGTAATGAATTGTTCATGTATTATAAATGAAGTGATTAAATTAAATTACAAGTGTAAATGTAGTTTGGCTGTAAAGAGGCCTAAAAACGGGTCGCTGTAAACTGCGTAAAATATAATGACAATGATTTATAACAAAATAAAAAGTGCATAAAAGTTTCACTACGATAAACTGATGTAATAAAGACATACAATAACTACTGTCTCCATAGGGCTCTTGAAGTAGAGAGCTCAGAGGCATGTTCTATAAAGGCTAATGTCACTGCAGCTACAGCCTCGAAGGCGAGGCTTTGCTACATATGACCCGGCCAAATTATTTCTAAGACGTTCACTTCATCTAAAAAGCTAAAAACTGTTTCCAGGTTAAAAAGCGGTTCGTTACTAAGAAAAAATGCTGGGTGAAGTGGAATTTGCTGGCGATACGCAGAACGGAAGTACTTTTTACGCTCAGCTTCTAATTCTCTGCACTGGACTAGGACATGGAGCACTGTAAGGGTGTCGCCACACATTCGACATGATGGAGGATCACTTCCAGTCAATAGGTAAGAGTGGGTGCCGAAGGTGTGACCTATTCTTAATCGACAAAGGAGCACTTCTTTGTATCGTGCTGTTTTTTCGGATATCCAGTGCCCTAATTTCGGTTTGATCAAGTGCAATTTATTGGCTACCTGGGTATCCCACTCTTTCTGCCAGTGCTTCTTCAGCTTATGCCGTAAGTATGGTTTAATGTCTGTGGCCGGAATGGGTATGTTTATGTCAGTGTCGCTAAAAGCTACCGAGGTGGCCTTCTCGTCAGCATCTTCGTTGCCTTTTATACCACTGTGTCCAGGTACCCAGCATAGGATGATTACTTGTTTGCCCATATAAGCTGAGCATAGCAATGCATAGAGTTCGTTAAAGACAGTGTTTTTATGTTTTCGTAAACTCATTAGGGCTCGGACTACACTCAGAGAGTCCGTGAACACAACAGCCCTAGTGAGAGTCGTTTCAGTTATGTGTTTTACTGCAGAGAGGATCGCGTATGCTTCAGCCGTAAAAATACTGGTATGTGGGTTAAGTGTACCGGATATTAAAAGCGATGGTCCTACAGCTGCGTAAGCAACACCGACAGGAGACTTTGAAGCGTCTGTGTAAAACTCAGCACAGGAATATTTCTCCTGAAGCTCAAGGAAATGTGAGTGTATATGTGCCTCAGGTGCTTGTTTTGAAATTTCTACGAAAGAGATGTCACATTCGATAGTCTGCCACTCCCAAGGCGGTGGAAGCCGAGTAGGAGCCATTAGCACATTCTCTAGAAGAGGGACGTCTGTTTCTTCGGACAGTGCTTTCAACCGGAGGGACAGAGGAGGCCTAGTGGCTGGGCGGTTATGGAACAGCCTGGTCGTGGACAAATCGCGAGCAATTGAATGTCACGGATGATCTACATCTGATTTCACCTTCAAGGCATAGGAGAAGCTTAAATATGTCCTTTGGAAGTGTAGAGACCATTCATTACATTCAACGTACAGGCTCTGTACAGGACTTGTCCTGAAGGCGCCTGTAGCAAGGCGGATACCCAAGTGGTGGATAGTATCTAACATTTTCAAAGCACTAGGTGTAGCAGAATTATAGACTATGGCTCCGTAGTCAAGGCGTGATCGTATTAGACTTTTATACAAGCTTAGGAGGCATCTCCTGTCGGCTCCCCAGGATGTCCGTGACAACAGCTTCAACAGGTTCATAGTCTTGAGGCACTTTGCTTTAAGGTACTTCAGATGGGAAATAAAGGTTAGTTTATTGTCTAAGATGATACCTAAGAATTTATGCTCGGAGCTTACAGATAGACGTTCCCCATGAAGGTCTATAGCGGGATCTGGTAGTACACCTCTCTTGTTGGAGAAGAGTACGCATGTACTTTTATGCGGGTTTAGCTTGAAACCATTCTCATCCGCCCATTTAGACAATTTATTTAAGGCAAGCTGTACTTGTCTTTCGCAGGTACTAAGATTACATGATTTGAAACCCATTTGGATGTCATCCACATATACAGAATAAAACATTGTTCGTGGTATGACAGTTTGGAGCGAGTTCATTTTGACAATAAATAAAGTACAGCTCAGCACACCACCTTGTGGTACACCAGCCTCCTGCGTGAATTGTCGAGACAGAACGTTACCAACTCTAACACGGAACGTGCGATCAGAGAGGTAGCTCTGAATCACATTTAACAAATTGCCTCGGACTCCCATTCCAGCCAGGTCACGGAGAATTCCAAAACGCCAAGTTGTGTCGTATGCCTTCTCCATGTCTAAAAATACTGATAGGAAAAACTGTTTGTGTACAAAGGCATCACGGATATTGGTCTCGATGCGGACGAGGTGATCTATTGTGGATCTACCTTCCCTGAAACCGCATTGTAAGGGATCGAGTATTTTGTTGCTTTCAAGAAAATGGATGAGGCGCCGGTTGATCATTTTTTCAAAGAGTTTGCATATACAACTTGTCAGAGCTATTGGCCTATAGTTACTGGCCGAGGAAGGGTCCTTGCCTTCTTTGAGAATAGGAATTACGATTGCTTCTTTCCAGGCGGACGGAATGTAGCCGGCAGATAACATGGAGTTAAAGAGTGACAGTAGTGTTCTGTGGGTTTCAGGGTGTAAGTGTTTTATCATTTCGTAAAGTATTCGGTCACTTCCCGGAGCAGACTTGTTACAACAATTGAGTGAAGCCTGAAATTCTGCCATGCTAAATGGACGATTGTATGCTTCATTGGCTGTGCCTTTCCGACCCAGAGGTTGTCGCTCTGCTTGTCGCTGGTATCTTAGAAATGTATCTGTGTAATGGGATGTACTGGAAATGTGCTCGAAATGTGCTCCTAGACAATCAGCCTGATCCTCAAGTGTGTCTCCTTGTGTGTTTACTAAAGGTAGAGGATGTGTTTCGCGGCCTTTTATTTTGTTAACCCTGTTCCAGACTTTCCTTTCGTCTGTATAAGAATTAATGCTGCAGATGTATTTCTGCCAGCTTTCCCTTTTGGCACGGCGGCGCGTTCTTCTACCTTCCGACTTTATTTTCTTGAAGATGATAAGGTGTTCTGTAGTCGGCGAGTCACGGAGGTTATTCCAAGCCCTATTTTGTTTCTTTCGCGCTTCCCTACATTCATCGTTCCACCAGGGAACACGTCGTTTAGAAGGCGATCCATTTGTTTGCGGGATACATATTGACGCTGCGTCCACAATAAATGCTGTTAAATATGCGACTGCATCGTCAATACTTTGCATACGAATGTTATCCCAGGTCAAATGTGTAAGGTCTCGGTATCGCTGCCAGTCCGCGGAGTCGACTTTCCACTGGGGCACATGTGGTGAGCATTCGTCTTGTTTTGTTAATCGTAAGATAATTGGAAAATGGTCACTCCCGTGTGGATTGTTAACCACCTTCCATTCCAAGTAGGGCACAACTGTGCTTGACGCAATGCTTAAATCTATGCATGAAAATGTCTTGTTTGCGACGCTGTAAAAGGTTGGTTGTTTCTTATTTAGCAAACATGCACCTGTAGATAACAGGAAATTTTCTATCAGGCGCCCTCTGGCATCACATCGAGAGTCGTCCCTCAACGTATTATGTGCATTTAGGTCTCCAACGACAATGTACGGTTCCGGAAGTTGTGCAATAAAGCTTTCAAATTCTGTTCTGGAGAGTTGATAGCTTGGCGGAATGTATAAAGAAGTAATTGAAAGCAGCTTACCAAAAAGCACTGCTCTGACTGCAACTGCCTCAAGAGGCGTTTGAAGCTCTAAATGATGGCAGGGTACACCCTTATCGACTATTATGGCGACACCGCCAGATGAGGCTAGGGTGTCGTTTCGGTCTTTGCGGTAAATGGCATATTGCCGCAGAAAGTTTGTGTGTGTAGAATTGAGGTTTGTCTCTTGCACACAGAGAACCCGTGGATTGAACTTGTGTAGGAGCTCCTTTATGTCGTCCAGATTGTGGAGTAGACCTCTAACGTTCCAATGTATTATTTGTGTAGCCATACTGGAGGCGTATATTGCTGTGTGTCAAGAGCTAGACCGAATAGGCTCACGAGGCCTTTCCAGGCCCCGTGATACGTGATTTTTCTTTTTTCCCGGCGGGCTCTGTGGAGCTACGCCGTTCCTTCGGCGTTTGAGACACCGGAGGAGTGTTTTTTGCTTCCATCGCCTCTTCAGAGGCGCTGGATGCCGCCCGCTCGGCGAGCACACTGGGGGGGTTTTTCGGGCCTGTCTGCACGAGCAGTGGCCCTGGGACCTGCAGGCCCGGAAGTCTGCTGGCCCTTCTTGGTTGGGGGCGGAGCAGCGCTTGCTGCTCCTGCCAGGGGGGCTGATGGCGTGACCGTTGTCACACTCCGTGTGACTCGGGCGGCCGCCGAAAGATGTGGTCCAGCCCCCCGGCGCGCCGCATCAGAGTAGGACGGATTAGACTGATTGAAAGAAGAAAAACGCTTGCGCGCTTCTGGAAAGGAGATGTTTAGTTTCACTTTGAGTTCTATTATGTCCTTTTCTTTCTTCCATGTCGGGCATGTTCGTGAGTAGGCGGGGTGGTCTCCGTCACAGTTGGCACAGTGGTTTGTGGAAGTGCACACTTCTGAGGAATGGTCTTTAGATGCACATTTTGCACAGGTAGATCGCCCTTGGCAACTTTGCGACCCATGCCCAAAACGCTGACACTTGAAGCATCGGCGCGGATTTGGTATGTACGGTCGTACACGCAGTTTACAGTAGCCGGTTTCAATCGTCTCAGGGAGGTTGCTTGTACCAAAGGTAATGATAACATGTTTGGTTGGGATTTCCTTATTGTCGCGCCTTATCTTGATTCTTTGGACCTTAACCACATTTTGTTCTTGCCATCCTTCCAACAACTCACTCTCACTAAGTTCAAGCAGGTCGTCATCAGAGATGACGCCGCGCACAGTGTTCATTGACCGGTGTGGGCCCACGGAGACAGGAATATCCCCAAACGCCACGAGTTTTGACAGCTTGTTGTACTGCAGATTGTCACGGACTTCTAGAAGAAGGTCTCCACTTCCCATCTTAGTTACTTTGTAACCTGTGCCAATTGCTTCTGTAAGAGATTTTGCGACCACAAATGGGGATATTGTACGGACAGTCTTTGTTTCACTTTGGCTATGTATCACATGGTACTTGGGAAATGTTTCTATTGGTTTCATGCGGAAGTTGAGGGTTTCGTCGGTGCGCCCCCTTTTCAGGGAGCGATCAGGCAGTGGGGGAAAAGGGTTTGCCATATAAAACTGGAAAATTCGGCGGCGATGGTAGCCACCCACCACCGAGCCCAACAAGGGGACGCTACAAGGTTGGAATACCTGTAGACGCCAGCTATGCATCGCCGCTATAACCTAATATAGAATACCCAAGGTTGGATAGCTACACCAGGTTAACCCTTGCCGCCCAGAAATTCAGAAGTGAGAAGAAGTGACTAGAAGACAGGAAAGATGGAAAAGTGAGGGAGAAAGATAAAAGATTGAAGAGGGGGACAGGAAAAGGCGACTGCCGATTTCCTCCAGGTGGGTCAGTCTGGAGGTGCCGTCTATGTGAAGCAGAGGCCGAAGAGGTGTGTTGCCTCCGCCGGGGGGCCTTAAAGGTCCGAACACCCGGCATCGGCTCAACCTCCAGGATCCCCCTTTCCCCAGACACGGCTAAGCCACGCACGGCTACACGTGGGAGGGTCCAACCCCCGTGTGCTCGGGTCCGTGGTGTCGCAACCCACCAAACGCCTGCTTGCGCAGACGCCCCTGCGGGGGTTACCGTTTGTAATTCCATGCGTTTTCACCCCAATTAATCTGTGGTTATTGGGAGAAATGCCGCTGAAATGCTAAGCATTTCTGGGGGACTTCCGAAGAAAACAATTAAATTGTGGGGTTTTACGTGCCAACACCACGATCTGATTATGAGGCACGCCGTAGTGGGGGACTCCGGAAATTTGGACAACCTGGGGTTCTTTAACGTGCACTGGTGTTTTCGCATTTTGCCCCCATCGAAATGGGCCGCCGTGGCCGGGATTCGATCCCGCGATCGGGGACTTCCGAGACATGCTCACAAAGGTGTGGATGGATGGGTGGATAAGGCTGCACCCTTTAAATCGGGCGGCGGCACACGCAACCTAGCCGTGACTAATAAGTTATTTTGTACTTAGCGGAGGGTGAGCTTGCAGTATAGGCCGCCCCCTGTCTTAACAGGCGACTATATAGCAGCATTGGTGAAGTGAGGTTGAGGCTAATGTGCCTGGATTAAAACATGTTAGAAGTTTGTATGGCAACAAATCATATAACACGAAACATACACATACTCACGTGTCATCACAGACTTTTGAATTCATCATTAAAAAAATGCCACAGTCATCCATTACACTGTGCACAATAATAACAGCTCATACAAGTGACCAAATGCTGTGCATAAAAAGATTTCATTCATGGGGTTTGATGTCCCTAAGCAACAGGCGTGTACGTAGCTGTGATAAACGGTGTGGTGGAAGAAAATGGATTCATTTTGAACTCCTGGGAGTCCAACATGCAGCCAAAGTGCATTATACACAAGCATTATTTTGCATTTTGCCCACATTCATTACATTGTGGCCACTGCTGGTAGGATCGAGTAGTATTTTCAGTGTTATCCATACAGAAAGGCAATGTAAACTTCCATGGCAATTATATATCACAAGGCCTCTTTCCTGAATGTTGCACCATCTGACACATATGTAGTCACAACTCTGAACCCTCAAAACGCTTGTCCCTTGTCTACTCTTTCTTTCGTGCCATGTCTGCTTTTTTTGGAGGGGAGGGGGGGGGGAGGTTGTTAAATCATGTTTCATATGCACCAACTAGGCTTCTAAATGCCCTTTTATGTGAACTACAGTTTATTAAAAACCTTGTTTCTTTGTGTGGTGTTCATCTTTAGCACTGCAAACAGCTTAAAATCTGCAAAACTAATGACAACTGGAAAGTTTGTGTGGTAACCTGATGAAATGGCACACACATTTCAAATAAACTTTAGTTTATAGTCACTGCATTATCTGTTTCTTCTTTTGTGTTTGTCTTCAGTGCTGTTTCATCATGTTAATTACCACTCCAAACCATCAGCTGTTCCTACTTATGTATACATTCTAAACTGTTTACAGTGTAGAAGTTATGTGTGAGAATCCTGCTACCAGTTGCTTGAAGGAAGTGCAGTAGGTGTTTGCAATTAACATACACTTTGTGGTAGTGATTGTAACTAGACCTAAGAAATGCAAGCCCAATTAAGTGGCTAGTGCATTCACTCTAACCAAATCGTCATTATCTCCCATGCCAATGCACACAGGAAAATTCTCATGTTTCTGGTGTCTGTTTTCATAACCATGTACTCACCTCAGATAAGGCTCAACTGTAACAGCAATTTTACACTTTACATTATAGGTGTGCTAAAGGGGACTACCAAGTTAGGCTGTATTCGTAAATTATGCACTGCAATAGCAAAACGGCCCCTGTTAACAAAAGAGGCAGCTTGGCAAGTCCGAGAAGAAACAAAATTGGAAGACGAGTGGTAGTGCTGCGGTCAAGTTCTATAGCACCAGGCTCACTGTGATGTCTTCAATTTTGACAAGACCTACTCGGGTCTACTTGTTTATCTGGTCAAGAATGACTTCATTCTAAAGAAGCGAAAAAATAACCTTAGGAACTTTTAAGTACTTCCCCTATCTTAACACATCTTGAATATGAGGGAACACACTGAAATCTTTCATACTACCACATTGATGCACCAATACGACATTAAAAAAGAAAAAAAAACCATTTGGCCTTTATATTCTGCAGTAAAAGTCAACCTAAGTCAGTCTAAGATGACTTAGTTTCGCTCTTTAGTGTCCCTATGCTACGTATACTGAAAGGCAGTGGTTAAGCTGTTGCTTCATTCATAAGGGGCATCATGTCGAAGATGACATGTGCATGACAACTATAAGAACATGCCATGACGCATCACAGATACAGTAATTGTGCCATCTCTCATCTTCCATGGCACAGCTTGAGATAATGTAAAATTGAGTGTGGATTAATGTGGTGCTTCCATTCTAATGCACACCAAAAGGCTGCTCCAGTGACAATGTGCATGCTGCATGCATAGATGCAGATTTATATACTGTGTTCACGCTAGCTTTCCACATGTGTGGAAGCAGCAAGGGCTGCTGCCATTAAGATGTGAGGCTTAGATAGGCAAGGTGCTGAATGATGACCAACCTGCTCTATTATGTAGTCACTGTCAGGCTTAGCCCCAAATATGTTGCAATCTAGGCAGAACTACATTGCTGCACCTCACTGCAGCTCATTTTTCAAGCATTAGGCATGTTGTTATTAATGTCTTGAAAGAGTGCTGCATTCACTGAAATGAATAGAGGTGTCAGCAAGGAATTTGTTGCCTGGAAGCTGATGGGCATTTCAGTAGTGCCACTGATGTGGTGGCACAGTGACTGTGAAAAAAAATGAGATGGGCAGCAATATGCACGTCAAGGTGATCACAACAGAGAAGAATAAACAACGAAATAATCTAATATTTGTGCATTTTTGCACAAGAAAGTAGAGAAGGGGCCCAATGTGAATCGACGGTTTTCAGCACACAGCAAGCTTGGTGGCTTCTGTAGCCATATTGCAAACCAATTCAAGGGTGGCTACATGACAAAATATGCCACAGAGTTCACATGCCACAGAAATAATTTGCAGAGCCCTTTTACATGTGGCAGGGTTTACATTCATTGATCAGTGCATCAATGATAGAATCCGTGAACGTTGCTTTTGCTGCCCATGGGTACACAGGTGGCCATTTATTATTTCATGGTTGTGAATGCAGCTATACCTCCAGTTTTTATGATGTGCATGAGATGGGAAAGGCATGTACAACTCTTGAAAGTGAGCTTCTGGAAATGTACTAATTAAGAAACACAGCTCCTGACATGCAAGCATGACATCTGTTTTTCTCACTGATAAAGAACGCAGACATTTAGAATAACCTATGAACCTTGTTAAGGTGAGATGTGGCTGCAGGGATCACTCACATACAAAACATTTAGTTGCGATATATCTTTTGAATAACCCCAGAAAGCCTAAAACCCATTTTGCTAAAACGAAACAAAAAACAAACAAATAATAAAAAAAGATTAAAAAACTTTGTCACCTAGAAAGTACATTTGTATCCTCCCCCACCTGAAAAAAAGCCTTTATAACTTAGTAATTAATTATAAATTGACTATCTGAGCTACCTGCAATTTAAGCTATGGTTCAGTGTGTCGAAGACACTAGCGTGAATTTCGCAAACTTTCCCACCCTTACATCAGCATTTTGAGCTACCGAACTCTTGTGTGTCAAAAATGTCATGTTGGGCATTGTGAAGATAAACTAATATCTCCAAGTCTAACTCTTGTTCTGTCACTTGGTTTGCTTCTGTCCTCCTGGATTTTATGCTGGTTCTTTTTATTTTCTTTTATTCAAACAAAACTCGCAGCGCCATTGGCATTATTGCGAGGGGCATAATACAGAATAAAACAAATCGACAGAGTTTTGGCTCACAGCCTCAGCCGGTAACAAATTCCACTCCGATATGGTCCTCGGAAAGAAAGAAAACTTAAAAGGTTAGTCCTAGGGGCATACTCCCGAACCTTGACCACATGGTCTCTTCGGGTGGACAAGTAATATGGAGGACGCAGTTATGACGAGGCCTTGATTCCGGTTTGATTATTATATATAGCGTAAAAAAGCTTGAGGCGAAGATTTTTGCGGTGTTTGCTTAGAGGAGTCCATCCTAGATTTCTTTTTCATTCCGTTGCACTATCAAACCGATTGTACCGCCCCAGGACATACCTTGCAGCACTAGACTGTATGCATTCCAACGCTTTAATTCGTACAGAATGGGATTGCACAGAATGGGATCTGTTCTAAAACAAAGCAGCTCTATTTAAATCATGCCAATTACAGAAATGAATTGAGAATATATTTGAGCCAGTTTTGAGAATATATTAAGCTAGCACAAACAGGGCACTTACCACTGGAAAACACCACAATGGTGGCGCTTGTTCTCTTGAGACCGAAATGATGCAATCGTGCTGCTGCATGAACTTTGGGAAATGTCACCCTGTTTTCAATGTGCTGCCCTTTTTGGTTGCATCGCTCGCACGCATAATAGCCAGTGTGGCCAACAATACATTTGACGTAGCTCCTTGCAGGAGCATCGCAAACCATGTCTCCAATGCTCCCCCGAACATGAGCACCTCCTATGCTTAACCCCTCAGAGGTTAGGTCGGAGACTTCTTGCACATATGGCTCAAGGTAATCCTGCAGACATAGCGTCTTCCCTGCACCACAGTACACACTGACATGAAATGGCAGTGATGCCTCCACATTTTTATGCGGCACAAAATGGACCAAAAGGCAAGCTGGCTACTTTGTAAAGAGGGACTCCGTCAATGTTGCCTTGTAGCTTCAGTTCACTTGGAACTACTTGCCCCGGCTGCAACACTTGACGAATTCCTTCTGCAAGGCCAAAGTGCACAAATGAACCATTTTGCTCCACCTGAGCTTTGCGCTCAGTTTTCAAAACTGTCCTAGCATCTTTTGGAAGGTCAGAGATGCCTCTTCGCCGGCAGAAATCGAGGACATCGTTAATGCATGCATGCGTCATATTATGTTTGGAAGCAATTACAGCAAGCTCTTCACTTGCAGACAGTTGTTCGCAAAGTACATGAGAGAGCGTTAGACTACAAGTGAAGGCTATTCCCTCATCTGGCCTAGTGAAGCTGTCTGAAGTGAGAAAGTCATCAGACTCATCACTTGAATCGCTACCTTGGGGACCTCATTTGTCACTTGAGCTGCTATCAGTCGCTGTGCTCACATGAGGACGTACCCGCACTATCTGATTGGCATTCTACAAAAGGAGCTTCTTGTCTACAGACGTTGTCAACAAAGGCTTCACTTCTCGAACGCTCGTTCAACCGTTTGAACGGCGGCTCACCACCGTCATCCATGGAAATTGAACTTCACGATTGTCTGCTGGTTCCCGGCTTCGGAGGCGAAAGTCGCTCTACACGAGAACTGTCGGCAGAGGTTAAGCTTGCAGCTTCGTCGTTGGACAAGGAAGGCCAACAAGCTGCGCGAGTCCTAGCTCATTCATTATCTTGTATTCCTTTCTTACGACTCGACATTTCCTCCACTTGGAGGGCATGATGAGCGAGAGGGATGAGTCAGATGCCGAAACCGCAATGCTGTAGCCCGTGCCGAAAAACGCAAGACGACGGCGAGGCGAAAGCGTGGACAGCAGCAGTGCAGTGGGGCAGTCAGTCACAGCAAGGAGCAGCCGACCTGCCAACGCATGAGCCGAATTGAATCGAACCATGGAGGAAGAAAATTTTTTCCTGGAGGAAGAAAAATTTCTTCCTCCATGAAGGAAGTTTTTATTGCGATAGCAATTATATGGACACTTCAAGCAGATTTCTGCCGTCGTCGGCGTGAGGTTCCGTATTAAGTCCAAGGGCGATAAAATCTTGCAACGGGGCGCAAGGGGAACTGGCGACGCAATCTTCCACGCGAAAGGAGCAAAGCAGGAAGGAAGCGCGGAAGGGAGGGGGGGGAGGCGGCTTCTACTCTGCCAACAAATGCGTTCATGTACTTTGCGCTTGGTTCTTTATTATGTTTGCGCCGGTACTGGCTGCCGGTGTTGTCGCGCGCACCGTATTTTGCAAGCGACCTCCAAACGGCTCTGACCTTTGTATGCTGTGCATTCGGCCGCTCAGTTTTCCCTTGAAGCGATAAACCGCACGAACCTTCGCTCGCTCGCTGCGGCAGCTGCGCTTGCTGCCAGCGTTTTGACAGTGGTTGTCTGCGGTCATCGAGTGTGATTTATTCATGCGTGCTTGTGCGCGCTGACACCACGCTTGTTAATTCAGTTAGTAGTGAATGTGTCCAACTTTATGCAGCCGATAAAGCTACTATCCCTACTCCGAATAGCTCTCTGCTATTTCGCTATCGCCATTGATGCTTCGCCTTTCGGGCGAAACTGCGACATTTTTTTTACCTTTCTTCCATGAAGCGAACGGATTTTTTAAAGGCCCGTTCGATTCGCCTGCACCACTGTGAACCAGTTCGCGCACCGATTCACGAAAAGCGCGGCACACGAAACAAATGCCGAAGTGCTGACCCGGTGCAGGTGTGTGTTTTGTCCGACCAATGTGCACGGCTTGCGTTAAATAGGTCTTGAGCTGCTGGTGTAATCGGCTTCGGAGACGTTAATATACCCGCGCTTGCTTAGACATGGCAGATAGCCGTAAGCTGGGTTTTAACGGCGCTTGTGCATGTGTGCTGTGTCGTCTGCTGCGCTGCTGCTTCGCACCTGTACCACAGTCTATTAGAATATAAGGTATGTGTACATTCTAGGACACTGTACCTGCACGACTGCACAAAGTCGGCACCGACAGTAGAAAGGGCGCAGCAAAATCGCGAACCAGCCCTGCACCTTTCCTGTATATTTTGAAACGAACGGCGGATTTCTCATAGGGTGTTCAAAGGCGCCATTGCTGCACCGCTGAAACGAATGATCTGTTAATACAGGTGAATAGAACGTGTCAAAGCTACGTTCGATTCACCTACACCACCTGCAAACCGTAGCGAAGCAGCGACTAGTACACTCTACAGCCACGGAAAGCCGGATTGCGGATCGAATTAATACAAACATTAGTATACATTTTTTTTCGTTTTTGTCATTCAATGATTCTGGTGCGACCCACGCGACTTGAACGCGCTTCCCGGTATGCTTGTTTTTATTGAGTATCATCCGCCGTAATTAATTAAATAATGATGTACTTTTGCACTGGCGATTCGTGAGGTGACTCAAAAAAAAAGAAGAAAAAAGAGAGCGTCGGTTCCTCGATTTCCTCTCTCTCCTTTCGTCCCGGAATTTGCGCCATCGCCATCGACGACAGCCTTGCCTTGTGCGCAACGTGGTAACCGAGGAGACTGAAGTCAACGTGTGCGTGAGTATGCATTTTTAATACGAGAGTTTTCTTGTCGTGATTGTACCTTATGTGCATTCTCATCTACGGGTCAACGTCGTGTGCGAGTATTTGCGTAGTTAATGGCGCGTGCCAAATATGCAGCGAGCGCACGTGTGGCTAGGCCGATCGGTCGCGTACTACGTGCGCTCGAGATGAGTTCAATCATGCGCGCATGTTATATACTCCGGAATGGCATTGACTAGACCGCTTTTTTTTTGATGCACAGAAAGACGCTGGGCGTAGATTTCATGCACGACTTGCGCGATATAGCTACACTATAGATCTTGAATGAGGTCTGTCGGGGATCTATGCGCGTGTTACCCGGCCACAACCACTTCATCTCCTGCATCGTTTAGGGAAGCGGAGTCTACACGCAACCGTGCCGGCCAGGAAATAAATTAGCCGTTTTCGCGAGAAATTCCGACGTCACTGCTGCGGTGGTGCCAAACAAAGCCATGTGGATTCTATGCGAACATTAAAGCACCTGAAAAATAATCTAAGAGACTTCTTTAGTGCTCGGCGTGGCCTAATGGCTCCCTGTTCGTCAAGTACGAGTGGTGCGTGTTAGTGCCACAATATGAGATCATGTAACACTTCGCTTCAGCCACGTGTTGTTCACAACTTAGCCTAAACTTTCACCGCCTTCCGCTAGCTTTGCTCTCCATGGGAGACGAGCTTAATTGTACCTCGTGCAAAAGGATACATGCTCTAATGAAACCGCCGATTTCGCATGCTTGCACAGAAAGCTCCAGCCTTATGCAGTGGATCGACCACATGAATCAAACGGCGCATGTAAATAGCGGAGCGCTTGTGGCACACGTGGATCTTTAGCAAAACCTCTAAAACAGATTCGGTGCATAGAAAAAAAACTTCTCAATTGCAGCGTGCCCCGTACTAGACGCGGAGACTAGGCGCAGAATGGCTCCTTATACGCGCGGCGATTCTGATGTCATGCCAGCTTCCTTAGGCAGAAATTATGAGATAATGTGAAGCAGTCAACACGCTTCTCGGCAAGTCATGAGGTGGTTTACGTCAGTAGTAATAGTTCTGCACCTAACTTTTGCACCAATTTCTTATTCGTGACAGTCGCGTTTCCACACAGACGATTTTTGTTCTTCGTGAGACTGAAATTTCATTACATATACAAAATTCATGGGTGTTAAGTTTCTTTAAGTAGCTGGTCAGGGAGGTTTGCAGCATGTTGCCTGCTCCTGGAACATGTGGCAAACCTCCCTGACCAGCTGCTTTATACAGCAGGCAGCGACACAAGTTTATGCTAGTGCTCTCGTTGCAGCAGGTCACATCCCCACAAGTCAAGGCAGATTCTCACTTTTTTTTTCTAAAAGCACCAGGCAATTAACTGTGGTAAGTGTCATACTCAACGAAGGCGACCCCAAAATGTGATCGTTCTGCAAAATTTGAGCAAGAACAGTGCAGTGATGAGTGCAAAACCTTTTTTCGAACAGGTGCAGCGAAAGTATTCAGCACCCTGTAGAAGTTTGACGTACATATCACGGCTAACCTTATGCTCGGCTGTCTTAACTGACTGTTGAACTTGTACCTCGAACTCGTATATACCAAGTAAATCAAAAGAGTAGTATTGTCATCTCATTCAAACAGTTTAAGTTCAAGATTATGAGTTTATGAGGGCAGTAACTGCAATGTATTGTTGCAGCCCTTTCACTGTCTCATGGCTGTATTAAGTGCTCATATGCTAAATGTACCAATTACTGTACCACGCTTTCCTTTTGTTTTGACCTAATATTGCGTCGCATTAATACGGTTCGTTTTTCTCGTATTATTGCAACAGCTAACATTAGATACGTAGGAATGACATTGTGTTGTACCTAATCCTTGTACCTGTGACCACTACCCTCTGTAACAAAAAAAACCCTGATGGTATAGTGTCCCAGCTGTTATGTAACAAGCTTTAAAAATACACAGATAATTTTACACAAATAAAACCAAGTGCATGTTATTCAGAGTCCAGTTGAGAAATGGCCAGTAATTTATTAGCCCTTGGCACCTAATTAGTTATAGCTAACGCTTTTAATTTAGTCATCTATCTGTTAGGGTGTTGATCAGGAAGTTGTATGATATATTAGAGTGACATGCTTCTAGCAAGGTCCACATCATGTTTTTTTTTCTAGTGGAGAGAAGCCTGCTAGTATGAAAACTGCCATGCGTCAATGCACTCGTGTGCAAAAGGTTGCTGTGCCATCCAACAGTCTCAGCGGGGAAAGTTAACTGTCCTTTCTCGGGTTTTACGTGCCAAAACCAGTTCCGAGGAGCTGTTGGGGAGCTGTTGGTGCATTGTGTAAAGAATATTTATGTTATTGTCAATGACAGGGCCAGCTTGCTTACCCACTAAGACAGTTTCAGGGCCCTGCAATTCCATGCACATGATCTTTTTCAAATTTCATGGGGTGGGGGGGGGGGTCATTGCCGGAAAAAATAAGCACACAATGTGTTCCTCACTGGAAACGGTTTGTTTTGGTGTCACTTACGATGCTCATCTTCCAAATTAACATCTTGACAATTAGAACAAATAAAAAGTTGGCTCATTGCTTTGCTACTTGGATGACGTGCATCATGAATACTAGCACTTTTTCAACCAAACTCCAAAGAACATGCACTTTGTTTTGTTTGTGTAGACTTAACAGTAATTTACTGATGCAGAAGTACTTTTCTCTTTAGTGTCCCTTTAAGACCACGGTGGTCAGGACCAACACAGTTCGTTTGCCTCACCCCCCCCCCCTTTTTCTTTAAAGTTTGTGTATGATGCACTCTGGTATAGCTGTTGAAAATGTTGCAATTATTGTTGACAAGCACCATTGTTGCACATACAGGCACATACATGTTGCACCTTCGCTGTTTATTATTATGCATAATTTTTCCCCGCCTAGCTTGCAATGCCTACATCTGTAAAATTAGCAATAGCTTGAATATTAACAGCACTCTTGCCATTTTATGGCTGATATCTTGCAGGTGTAAACCTGCCTTAGAAGGTTGCATAGTTTGTTAAACGTCTAACTTTAAAAACTGTGCATCAAGAGGCTTGCACCTTTTGGCAAGTTTGAATGTTGCCATCCCAAGTTATACCAAATGCAATCTGCATTTTTGCATTGAAAGGGGTTTGTAATAATAAATGATTCATTGTTTATTGAGATTTGCAGGTGCTTGACTGTCTCCGATACATCATAACATTGACTGTTGGTGGCGGTGGGTGCAACTGAAAACTTGCAAAGAATATAAAAACAATGACAAGCTAATTCTTTAGTGGCATTCTACAGTTCCTGAGTTATGTTAACTTGTACCACTGATACTTTGACGTCATCAAAGCTGTGCCAGCTTGTTCACAATGTCTGCGCAGTTTGCTTTGGACATTCACAGAGGTCACAAATATCTTATTCGTGACATTTGTCCGTTGAATGTAGCCTGCACAGCTTAACAGGTTGCTTGTCGTTCTAGTGTCTATTATAATCTGTTTTGAATATTTTTACTTTGTTCAAAGGCAATTATGACAAGGCAAAGAGGAGGGCCAAGAAGGCGGAATGCGAGTTGGCTGTGGACACCACGGAGCTGTCGGGTAATTGCTAGTGTTTTTTTTGTTTTTTTATGCTCATGCTTATGTGAAAGGGGAAGGCAAACTTGGAGCAGGGTTACATTTACAGAGCAGTCGCTCTGCCAACTGGGCTGACCAGGAAGCTAGAGGTGACAGCTTCAGGCTAAAGTGGCAAGTCGAAGTGCATGCAACAAAAGTTTTTTTCTGGAAAAGCTGCCGGTTTGAGGGGTTGAGTCTTATAAAAGAGGCGACATATAGAGCAGAAAATATGGTACTCTCCATTAGGACACAATAGAATGGTTCCACCTCTCCTTCTATTGCTGGAGGTACCCTTGAAAGTCTTTAAATACCTATGAATTTTTTTCCCCGAGACCTGTACAAATCCTGATACTTTGCATTTACCAGAGTGCTCTGAAACAACCAAATATGCCATAAATCTACCGCTTCTGCTGTGAAGTAAATATTTTTGTGTTTCAGCGATGCTGCTGCGGGTGCAGCTGAGGCATGAATTACGGGTCGTGTCTGAGAGGCTGGATGAAACTGAGCTTCTTAACAAGACCCGTGCAGTGTCTCAGCCTGCCTTGTCGACGGTGCCTCCAGTTCTTCCTCGGCTACCTGCCGACAATATTAAAGAATTAGAGGCAGCCGTGCGGGATGAGGCTGTGGCTGCCACCTTGGTTTGTACTGCCCTTTTATTTGTAATTATGAGACTATGTAACATGTGGAAGTTCTGTGCTGTTTCATGAAACATGGTGTGGGTTCTATGTGAAGGAACTTTGCACCGCACACACTAAAGAGTTCATGGAAATAATTTGTTCCCTGCTGGTATAGTTTCTAATGACATATTTGGACTGGACCTTAGTTTCTTTTACATGCATCTAAGCGTACACTAGTGTTCTTGCAATGAGACCTCATCGAAATGTGACCCTGACAGCCAGAATCAAATCTTTCACCTCGAGCTCAGCACCGCAACGCCATAGGCACTGAGCTGCAATAGTGGCTTGCTGAATCGGTGATTTCCAGCAGCTCTCCGTAGAGATACATTCATGAAGCAGGAGTAAATCGTTAAGTTAATAAAAATCTATTGCTGATATAAAATGCAAACTGTGGCAGCTTTCTATAGAAGGACACAATGTAGAGCACTTGTGAATAAATTCTTTTTGTTAGACGAGTTGGCACATCGTGAATGATAAATAGCAGTGCAAACAAGTGGGACACAGTACAGGAAAAGGGGTGCAATGATGTTCTGTATATACTGTATTTACCTCATTTTAATCTACAGTTTTGTTTTCTAAATAATAGAGTTTGAAAATTGTATTGCAATCGGATATGTAATGAAAACCACATTTGCAGCAAGTCTAGTGTACCTGTTGTCGAATTGCCTGATTGCACTAACATTTTTTTCTTGTGCTACAAGCCCATGAAACAAACTCCTAAACTATCCAGTTTCATGCAATGGTTCAAAGCATTTTCTAGAGCACTAGCAATTACTTTAAGAATGTAAACCCACATACCCTGTGGCCCCTGTAACTTTTTATTCCACTACTCTGATTTTTCTGTGCTTTGTTTTATCTACCACTATTCTACATTATGTAAGAAAATTTATGCCCTTCATATTGAATAAGTGAAATACCCTATTTACTTATGTAATTAATGGACACGCTCACATAATGAACGCACCCCCCAACTTTCGTCGTCAAAATTTCAATTTTTTTTTTCTCGCGCGAAATAAACACGCCCTGAACTTGCTGCCGTGAAGTAGGAGAGACACAGTACGATGCGGCGTCCGATATGGCATTCAGTGGGTACGATTGTATCAGACGCTGAATTGTACGTGTGTCTCCTACTTTTATAGTGGTAGCATCATATGGACACTCCATGTGCATTTTTGAAGTGGGCGCCAATGATCGCGGCTTTATCCCGCGTTGGAGGGAAGAAAGCGGGTAAGAAACGCGCCTTATTTCGTCGTGTGCATGGCGCCGTTGGGAGGGGAGGGAGGCGGCACAACAACTGCACATTGCACGGCCGGGCGTGCCCTATCTTGAAAACGATCTGCGTCGGAGGCTGAGTCTAGGTGCGACGGCAGCTTATACTTTTGAGCGTACTCCGTTATCGCCGCTCAGTTTGCGTTGAAGTGATACATGGCATGAAGGGCACTTCGCTCGCTGTTGCTGCAGCGCTTCCTCACACCAGCATTTCGACTGTGAGTCTCCGCGGTCATCGAGTGTGATTGGTTCATGTTTGCCTGTGCGCGCTGACACCATGCTGGTTAAATTACTTTGGAAGTTTGTACGGGCGATAGAACTACTATCCTTACTCTGTATAGCTATCTGCGCCTTTGCTATCGCAATCGATAGTTCGCCTTGCGGACGAAATTGCGGCTTTCTTTCAAAGAAATCATTCAAAACAAATCATTCAAAACAAATCATGCAAAATTTTACCCTGCATAATAAACGCACCCCCCCCCCAACTTGCGCATATTTTCAAAGGAAAAAAGTGCGTTCATTATGCGAGTAAATACGGTATTGTTATGGGGGTGCCCCATTTTCCATGCCAATGACAAGGGTTGGGAAATTTGGTCAAATTGCGAACTGCTCGAACCATTGCATTGAACATTCATGGCAAAAACAGATGCTGGCCATAGAGAGAACATGGCCCCCGTGAAGGGGAAATAGCATTGTTTAATGTTTTTTCACCTTGGTTGCCATCCGTTTTGTTTTTTGACAGGCTTTTTCCTACCCAGTTTAAACCCACAATGAATGTAATGCAGACAAAAATAGTGTTGTTGAAGGGGTTATATGTTCTGCCTTCCCCATGAAGCCTTGTTCACTGACATAGTCGTTGGCCATATGCCTGTTGTAGCTAAATGGAATCAATAATAGTCAGTGAACAAGGCTTCTGTGTAGAAGCCAAAACATCCTTTCGACAAGCAAGTCGAAGCAAGTGTCAAACCTTTCGATGTCTTACGTGGTTGCCTTCTGTGCCATGATGTTATGAGAGGGAGAAAGCTAAACGAAACCTGGCTGTAGAAAAACTAGTATAAATGAGGTATTTAGTGCACTCTGGGGTTTGCTATTATATTTCTGGGGTTTTAGAGTCCGTAACCTTCACGTAAAGGGACAGACAACTACTCGGAACATGAATTGAGAAAACCGCTTGTGCAAAAATGACCTATCCTACTGGTTAAAATAAGCCATGTTTTTCTCATTAAATGGGGATTTATATTTTAATTCTTCCCCAAAAGTTGCGAAAAATGACCCTTGGCGCGCCACATGGCAAAAACATGAAGATGCATAAGTGGCCTGAAGAGGAGGGCAAACTGTAACAACTTGGTATTGATTCATGGTAAATAAGGAACAGCGCACTGAAAACGTAGACGAAGGGAGACTTGACACACCACAAGTGCTGACTTTCAACTGGAAAACTTATTGAATGAACGCGTTTATGAACACTTGAGCTGTGCATGCACTTGCAAGGCAGTGAACAATTCATGACATGCACTCGTGGTTAGATCAGGTGATACTAAACAAGAATGAATTAAAAAAAACATCACACTGCTCGGCTGTCAACAATTTGCGGGGTCTAAAAAGGAAATTTCTCTTTCTTGGAAGACTATTGTAGGCTGACTAATGCAACCTGGTCCTGCTTTCTGTATTCTATAGGCCTCGCAAATTTCATGAGTCAATTGGGTCTGTGTGGCGAAAAGATTCTCGGTCTGAGAGAATTCTGCAGTGCACCCGAATTGCCAAAAGCGAGGCGCAAACAGTGCATTTTGGTGCTCCCTGAGTTGCACGTTTACACACCGCCCTGATTGTCCCATGTACACTCGGCCACAGGTGAGGGGGTAGCTGTACACGATTGAAGTGGCGCAAGGCACACGCATATTAGTTGCCGTCAGGCCAGACCTTTTTGGCATTGCACAATTCTCAACA